>NC_056728.1:930269522-930297082 GCF_019279795.1 Protopterus annectens
AGTACCTATGGTTATCCTCTATGGTGTTATGCTTGCAACACCCCCCAGGACTAGTGGCTAACTCCTCCTCATACAACCTATTTTGGGTTATCCTGCTATGGTGTATTTGCTTGCAACAATTCTTTTTTGATAACCTTGCATTGCTTGTGTATATATATATATATATATATATATATATATATATATATATATATATATATATGTATATATAATTTATCTATTGCCTTCCTTTTGGGGGCACCTGACATCTGGGGCAAGAAAGACTGAAGAATATGGTGTCTGCTGTGATTTATATACCCCTGTCGCACTGACGTCAGGGAAGAAGGCGACAGCAACCGACGCCGGACCAAGACTTAGGAATTCGGCCGACCGAGGACCTGCCTGACGGCAGAGAACCCATATGAGGTTACTGCAGCTGTATTAGCACTCGAACATCTACATTTATGGTAGGTACAAAACTGTACTTTCTCTCAACTCTCTGGCAGACCAGTTACACACTAGTGGCAGCTCAACAGAAGAACCTTCACCCTGATAACTTGGAAATGGGGCACCCCGAAGGTCGACCTTTTTACCTTCCGCACCAACCATCAGCTCAGCGAATTCTGCACCAGGGAGCATCACCACATGGCTTGGAAAGTGGATGCCCTGTCCTCCTTCTGGGGCAGTTTTGTCCGTCTAGGCCGTTCCTCCACTACCTCTCATCCCCAGGGTACTGCTCAAAATAAAGTAGGGAAAAACCAAGGACAATTCTTATAGCTCCAGACTGGCCTCGCCAGCACTTTTACCCCTTGCTCCGCACCCTGTCCCCACTGCCACCATGGCATCTTCCTCTGATTCCAAACCTCTTGACCCAGAGGGAAGGGGAATTCATGCATCCCCAATTGCAGACACTGAATTTGGCATTTTGGCTTATTCCCTACCCCCCCCCCCCAATCAATCTGCCAACCTCAATAAACAGGTTCTAGATGTTATACGTGAGGCCAGACGCCCTAGCACTAGAAAGTCTTAAGCTGACAAATGGAAAAGGTTCTGCACCTGGATTTAGGCTGCTAAGGGAACCAATATGGCACAGCCCTCCCTTCCTCTTATCCTGGATTACTTGGCTGACCTGCTACACAGTGACCTCTCTTTCTTCTAAAAATTCATTCCTCTGCTCATTTTCCCACTGAGCAGCCAGTTTTCTCACACCCTTTGATCAGACCGTTCTTAAGAGGGGCTAGCAACTTGAGGCCACCCAGAAGAGCACCAACCCCAGCTTGGGACCTTAACTTTGTCTTGGAAAAGCTCCCCCTGCCCCCCCTTCGAACCAGCTTCTTCTGCAGAGCTAAAATTTCTCTCCTGGAAGACCGCTTTCCTTCTGGCCATCACGTCAGCCAGAAGGGTCTCTGACTGCAAGCGCTCATGTCTGTGGAAACCATCATATTCTATGCTGACGGGGTATCCATTAGAACTAACCCATCCTTCATGCCCAAGGTGGTGTCCAGTGTGACTCTCAACCAATCCATTCATTTGCCCACCTTTTTTCCTAATCTCCAGAACAAGGGGGAAAGGATCCTGCATTCTCTGGATTTGCACAGAGCGCTCAGATTCTATGTAGACAGGACTAAATCCTTCAGAAAGTCTGATCAATTGCTGGTTAGCTTTGCTACTGGGGCAGAAGGCAAAGCCAGCTCCAAACAACCATTTCCAAATGGATAGCATACTGCGTCCATTTCTGCTACAAACAACATGGAAAGCCTCCCCATCAAGGGGGTCAGGACTTACCTCTGCTGCTTTCCTCAGAGGAGTACCCAACAGGGACATCCTGGAGGCTGCCACCTGGACAACTGTTCACACTTATACCAAACATTACCACCTGCCCCTCTTCTCCAAATCCAGAGCAGGGCTTGCCTCTGCAGTCTTGCAAGGCATCCTAGTTAGCCCCTAGTTTCCTTGACTGCCTTCACCCATTTCCTCAGCTTTGGGAGTAAACCCAAATGTGATGACTGCAACAGTGGAACACTAAGACAATAGTACAGTTGTACACTTAACATAAATGTAGATGTTAGTGTATTCACTGTTGCAGTCCTGGTTTCCCTCCCTCGATCCCCCTTTTCCTTCCCTTCCCTTACAAGGGACATATTGGTATTTGCTTTCTACTGTTGGGGTTCTTCCACCAGAACCTGACTCCTACTTGGGGGACTCCTGACAGGTTAGGGAAAGAAAAACTGATGTAATGGTGTTGGCTGCCTTACTTTATACTACTGACAACCTGACGTCCGTAACCGATGCAGAAATACTAAGCCTCTGGTATTCGGGCCGGCCAAGGGCTACCCTGGCAGGGATAACCCAGATGTGATTACTGCAACAGTGAATACACTCTAACATACGCATTTATGGTAAGTGTACACAACTGTACTTTCTGGATCCATAGTTCGCTTCTTTGGAGCCAGTAGTTACCCTGAGCTCTTCACTTGATTTTGAACCGGAGACCACCTGGAGCCATGGCTACCTTGCCTGGTTCTGGGGGCAGGTCTCAATTCCAGGATGTTCTTCATCTCACATTGCTGCAGTCCTTACACTTGGGTAGTCCGCTGTCCTCGGTCGGCCCGAATATCAAAGTATTAGGCTGACGTCGGTCAAGGCGCTTAAGACTGACATCAGAACGTCAGGGTACAAATGCGCATGACCGACGTCATATCCTCAGTCTTTTTTGCCGCATGGTCCGATGCAGAAGCAGCGTTGCAAGTGCCGTTCGGCGTTCTGAAATTTTTCGGTCGGAGTTTCAGACAGAGTCAAAGTTGGCTAAGTACCCGTTGGGATATTTTAGTTTTTCTTGCCTCAGTGGTTTACGGATGTCAGAAAAAGTGAATAACTGTATTTCTTGTGGGAAACAGATACCGCATAGAGATTATCATACTTTGTGTATTCCTTGTTTGGGGCCTGAGCACGACGTTGTTGGGTGTCGCTTTTGTGCTAGGTTCAATAAAGCACTATAGCGAAGGTTAGATTGTGCCAGGTTGGTCTTGAGCGGTGCAATTATAATATGCCGTCGGATGCTCCGACGCCCGCTTCGTCGAAGAAGCGCAAAGACAAAGCAGCTAAACCCAGACAAGAAGAGTCGTCCGTACCGGACGCCGGTTCTTTAGAGGTGTCAGTGGAACCGGTGGTTCCGCCGGAGGCTTCTCTGGAGTCCCAGGGGGAGACTTTGATATTGCAGGATGTGGCCTCTCAGGAGGCAAGTCAGGCTGAAGGGGCTTCTCAGGTTACTGTACTCCCCTCCCTTCCTAGGGTGGTTAGGCCCTTTCCTTCTGTTTCCAAGGCTTCTCCCAGAGGCGGGCCAGGTTTAGCTTCTGTTGGTGTCACTCCTAGTTCAACAGGTTCTGTGCCCAAGAAGCACATGCTTAAAATGGCAGAAGATTTAATTACTTTGATTAGAGGTTCTTTGCCCCCTCCTGATAAGAGGCCTAGGGTGGAACCAGAGTTGGGGAGTTTTGAGCAGGCTTCGGATGTTTGAGTCTTGACTGAAGACTTGCAGGAGTATTCTCCTTATTCTGATTCTGATGTGGATGATTCTACTCCTTCTGCTTCTCCTCCAGAGGATTTTTCTTTTTCAGAGACTCTTCATTCCATGAGGGAACATTTTAAGGGAAGACAAGGCTAAGTCTATGCAGGCTGTTAAAGATTTTTTGCAAGTTCAGCCTCCGAAGTTTAGTAGGAATTGGCCTGCTAAGGGGTGGACGTACCCTTCTTATGATTCACAGTCTAGTGGAAGATCTAGACGTGGTAGGGGCAGAGCTCAGGTCTCTTTCAGACCTAGAACAGGGAGTTCACCTGCACAGTCTTCGAGTGAGGGCAGGGGCCAGTCCTTTCGTAAACAGGCCCAATGACCTACCTTTTCAGCTGCCAGAGCCTTCTTGTCTGGCAGCGCCTTTGGGAGGAAGGTTGACACTCTTCAAAGAAAATTGGAGTTTAATTACCCAGGACAGATGGGTGTTGGATATCATACACCAAGGTTACAGGTTTTATTTCCATACCTTGCCTCCTTTCAAAGGCATGCCAGACGTTCCTCCTCAGCAAAGAATAGAGGCTCACAAACAAATTTCTCTGCCACTTCAAATAGGGGCCATACAGCCGGTCCCTCTGCCAGAAGTGGGCCTAGGATTTTATTCTCGCCTGTTCCTAGTACCAAAGAAGGGGAACACGTGGAGACCAATTTTGGATTTATCTATCCTCAACACTTATCTGGACATTCCCAAGTTCAAAATGTTGACGTTACAACAGCTTTTACCTCTGCTGGGCAAAGATCACTGGATGGTGACTCTGGATCTCAAGGAGGCTTACCTTCATGTTCCTATCAGGCTAAGTTGCAGGAAGTATCTGCGTTTTCGAGCTGGGACTTCTCATTATCAGTTCTCTGCATTGCCCTTTGGCTTATCTACTGCGCCCAGAGTGTTCACGAAGGTTCTGGCTCCAGTGATAGCTTTCTTCAGGCTAAAAGGAATACAGATCTATCCTTATTTGGACGATTGCCTGATTCTGGCCCAAGGAAAGGACGAACTTCTTCATCATTTGCAATATGTGATAGCAGTGCTAAGATGCCTGGGGTATTCTGTGAACGAAATAAAGTCCAGTCTAGTACCCTCTCAGGACATGTGCTTTCTGGGTGTGAGACTGAATACAGCATCCCAGATGGCCTTTTTGACCCCGGACAAACAAAAGAATCTTTCCCTTTACTTCCATCAATTGTCTCATCAGTCCAGGCTGACTGCAAAGACAGTCCTTCAAGCCTTGGGGTTCATGGCATCTTGTATTCTGGTGCTTCCCACTGCCAAACTGTATATGAGGAAGCTACAATGGTATCTCAAAAATGTATGGACACAGCACTGCCAAGATATGGACACTGTCATTCAGATAATACCTTGCATTCAAAAGGAATTTTTGTGGTGGGCTCAGGAATGTCACCTAAACAAGGGACTCTCTGTGACCCGGCCAGAGGCAAGTCAGATTCTAACGACAGATGCCTCAGACAAAGCTTGGGGAGCTCATCTAAATGGAAAGTGGATTCAAGACACGTGGCCTGCCAGACTACAACATCTACATATCAACTTGAAGGAGTTGTTAGCAGTCCAATTTGCATTAATAGCTTTCAAGGATTTACTTCTTCCAGGGCAGGTGTTGGTTCTAACAGACAACACAACTGTCATGTGGTACATCAACAAGCAAGGGGGAACACATTCTTATCCTCTATGCAGACAAGCAATGATTTTGTGGGAGACTGCTCTCAGTTTACAGGTAAATCTTCAGGCAAGGTTTCTGCGAGCACAGAACTCCTTAGCAGATGTGTTGAGCAGGCGAATTATGGATCCCCACAGTGGAAATTGGATCCTCATGTATTTCAGAAATTGACAGTGTTATGGGGAACTCCAGACATAGATCTGTTAAACTTCTCCACTAAACTACCAGCTGCCAAAGTTTTGCACAAAAAGGTTTCATCCTACAGCTTGGAAAGTGGATGCTCTTTCATTCAATTGGAGCAATCTTCATGTGTATGCCTTTCCACCTCTGCCTCTCCTCCCAAAGGTACTTCTAAAGGTCAGACAGGACAAGCCAAAGATGATTTTAATAGCTCCAGATTGGCCTCGACAGCACTGGTACCCATTACTGAAGTCTGGTACAGGAGCCTCCATGGCCTTTGCCTTCGATTCCACACCTGCTGTCTCAGGAGAACAGTCATTTACTCAATGTCAAACTTCATTCTCTTCACCTAACAGCCTGGCATATTCTGTTTTAAACCCTGGAGGGTCTGAGCTTCCACAGCAAGTTTTGAATGTTATTTTGGAGGCCAGGAGACCTAGTACAAGGAAAGTGTACGCAGATAAATGGAAGAGATTTTTGTTTTGGAGTGCAGCAAAGGAATTTGATGTTTCTAAGCCTAATTTAAGTGTGGCTCTTCAATATCTTGCTGAGTTACTGGACAAAGGTTTGTCCTTCTCTTCTATTAAGGTTCATGCTGCAGCAATTTCTACTCACTATGACTGTGACCCACCATTGTTTTCTCATCCTTTGTTTAAGCAATTCCTTAGAGGGGCAAAGGATATAAGACCCCCACGTAGAGCTCCTACTCCTGCTTGGGATCTCAATTTTGTGTTGGAGAAACTCACTCTACAACCTTTTGAGCCTGCAGCTACTGCTGAGTTGAAATATTTATCGTGGAAGACTGCTTTTTTGTTGGCCATTACCTCTGCAAGAAGGGTTTCTGAATTACAGGCCCTTATGGCGGTTGAGCCTTTCTTAATTTTCCACAAGGATAGGGTATCTTTCATACTAATCCTTCCTTTTTGCCTAAAGTGGTTTCTAGTGTGGCTTTAAACCAAACTATTCATTTGCCTACTTTTTATGCAAACCCCAAAATAAAGGGAAAAGATTTTGCACACTTTGGATATACACAGGCAGTTGCAATATTATTTGAGCAGAACTAAAGGGTTCAGGCAGTCTCAGCAGTTATTTGTTTCATTTGCTTTGGGTTCTCAGGGCAAGCCTGTGTCAAAACAAACTATTTCTCAGTGGATTGGGTTTTGTATTGCTTTCTGTTATTCCCATCATGGTAAGGAGATTCCAGCTGGGATTAGGCCTCATTCCACTAGGGCTACTGCCACTTCTACAGCTTTCTTAAGGGGGGTGGCAACTAAAGATATTTTGGAGGCAGCTACTTGGAGTTCAGTGCATACTTTCTCTAAGCATTACCACCTTCCACTTTACTCTAAATCTAGGGCTGGTTTTGCCATTGCAGTTTTACAGGGCATTTTGGCAGCTCCTACTGCTTTATAGTTTGCCATCCTCCCTTACCTCTGCTTTGGGATTCTACTCAAGTGTAAGGACTGCAGCAATGTGAGATGAAGAACATAGTACAGTTTTGTACCTACCATAAATGTAGATGTTCGAAGATCCACATTGCTGCAATCCAATTTACCCTCCCTCCTTCCCCTCTGTGGTTAGAGGCGGTTGTGTGGATTGGGTTGTGAATACTGTGGATATTGTATATATTGTACATATAATTAGTACAAGGGTGGTTGGTTGTTTTTTGCTGTCTTTTGGTTGTGACCTTTCTTTTTAGGGTCTTCTGACATCTGGGGCAAGAAAAGACTGAGGATATGACGTCGGTCATGCGCATTTGTACCCTGACGTTCTGATGTCAGTCTTAAGCGCCTTGACCGACGTCAGCCTAATACTTTGATATTCGGGCCGACCGAGGACAGCGGACTACCCAAGTGTAAGGACTGCAGCAATGTGGATCTTCGAACATCTACATTTATGGTAGGTACAAAACTGTACTTTTTTTTTAACCCATCCCTGCTTTTCAGAGCTTCAGCTCGAGTTAGTTCTGTTCCGGCTTTGGCCTTCAGGGTCAGATGTTCTTTGTGTTTCACTGTTGTCGTCATCACATTAGGGTTATGTGCCTGCAGGTAGCCCTCAGCCGGCCTGAATATCAGAGTCTTTGGATTTCTGCGTCAGATGCTGTCTCTTCTTCCATGACGTCAGGTCGTCAGGGGTATAAAAACATGCAGCCAACACCCTTGCATCAGTCTTTCTTGCCGTGCCCGAAGCAGAAGCAGTTCGCAAGTGCCAGTTGGCCGACTCCTGAAATTTTCTTTTAGAGTTTCAGACCCGAAGTCTTCAAAAAAGGTAAGTACCCTGTTGGGGATCCTTTTTCTTGCTCCAACCGATGTCAGTAAGTTAACAATTGTCTTGCCTGTTGAAAGCAAGCATCTCATAGAGATTCTTACTGCATCCCCTGTTTAGGCCCAGACCACGACTTCCCTCGCTATCAGTTTTGTTCCTTGTTCAACCCTCTGACTATTTTGGCTATTTTTGCAGCCAATTACTTTCGTACTCTATCTCAGTACTCCAAAATGGCTTTAAGTCATCCGACTATCTATCTTCTGAAAAAACGTAAGGATGAAGACAGAGGGTATAGGTCCAAAACTGCCAACACTTCCATTAAGCTAGTCGCCAGTCCGCCGTTACTCAGTGAGGCGCTTTCACAGTCCCTGATACCCACTACTTCATATTCACAGGCTTCTACTGAGACCCATTTGGAGTCTGGTATGCCGCGAGATGCTTCTTTGACTATGGAACATGCGAATGTCTCTACCTTGGATTGGTCCAGAGCCGCTGTGCAGGCACCGGCTTCTGAGAGTGTATTCAGGCCTACAGACATTCATTTTAAATCAACGCTATTGTTTCCATCCAGAAGTTCCGAATCCCTCAGGCCAAAAACTCGCACTATGCCTAGAAAACAGATGACCAAACCGCGGGCTCAGGCCCATATACCTCAAAAACAAGTGCTTAGAATGGCTGAAGACCTTATTACCTTAGTTAGGGGAAGCCAGCATTCCCCCTCTAAGAGACCTAGAACTGAATTTCTTTCTGATTCTTCTGATCCATCTGCTCTCCACTTCCTTAGGAGACTTCGTAGAGCTAACCTCCCCCCACAGGTCCTACTTGCCTTCTACAGAGCCACAATTGAGAGTGTACTGACAAACATCATCATTGTCAGGTATGGAAATTGTTCTCAAGCCAATCGGAAGGCACTGGATAAGATCATTAAACAAGCCACAAAAATCATTGGCTCCAACCTTCTGTACCTACAGGACATATATTCAAACAGATGCTATGACAGAGTCTGAAAACTACCAAGGGATGTACATAATCTGGCCTGTGGACTGTTCAAATTCTTGCCAACAAGAAAGCGCTATAGAAGCATTAGATGCAGGACATCCAAATTCCATAACTGCTTCTTCCCACGTGCTATCAGACTGCTGAACAACAAACCCATAGCCTAACCTACTAAATGTGTAAACAATCTATGTGCAATATGTCATTGTTATATACATAGCTCACTTTACACTTTATACTTTGTGTTTATACTTTGTGTTTATTTTTAGTATCTTATTTTTGATTTCTATTTCAGTATTTTTAAATTATTATTAATCTTCCTTCTGTAAACTATCATTCTGATTGTATGAGCCAGAGTATCGAAATTTAGTTTAGTGACACTCACTTTTTCCTCTGTGCTGATCTGTATGACAAAGTTTACTTTGACTTTCATCAGAAATCTATTTCTGCTCCTTCTGATTTACCAGGATTTGCCCTTATGTACTTTTGAGGATTCTGATGCAGAGGATTCCATTCCCTCTGCTTCCCCTCCAGAAGATTTTTCTTTCGGTGAAACCTTGCATACTCTTGGGGAACATTTCCGCTGGGATAGCCAGGATTACTCTGAGTCCAAAAAGAGACTTAGGGAATTCTTACTCCTGCCTCAACACAGGCCTTTAGCTATCCCTCCTGTTCTGGATATTGTAGATGATGCTTTCTTGGAGTCCAGTCTTACTCCAGACACTTTACCTCCAGCTCCCAGAAAACCTGACAGGTACTACAGAGTACCTGACTCTCCCAAGTTCCTCTTCAAGAATCCTTCTGCGGATCCAGAGACCATTTCCCAAGGACCAAAGGGCATTAAGGCTACTGCTGCCAAAAATCCTACCCCTTCTGATAGAGATTCTAGAGCCTTAGAGTGGGTACAAAGGTATACACTTCTGCTACTTTGGCCGTTAGGGCTTTAAATTGCCAATTTTATCAGCAGCATATTGTGGGACTATTTAAACAGAAAATGATGTTAATTCCTGACTCTGCTGAACACAAAGAATTGCAAGATTTAATGCTTTCTGCAGAACAAGTTGGTAAACATACTTTGCAATGTGGTTTTAACACCTTAGAAGCATCTTGCAGGGCTGCTGCCACTGGGTGTGTACTTAGAAGGTATGCTTGGCTTAAGGAGCAAAACTTGCCAGATCATGTTAAAACTTAAATTACCGGATGCTCCCTTAAACCAAGACCACCTTTTTGGCAACAAAGCAGAAGTCCTCAAAAGGATTGAGGAAAAAGCTAAATCTATGCAAACTGTTAAAAGATTTCCTACAAGTACAGCCTCTCTGATTCAGTATGCATTGGCCTTCAAAGAACTGGTCCTTTCCAGTCCCGTCCCAGGCCTTCTCAGTCCAAACCTAGGAACAGCAGGCCACCTAGGCTACAGTCTCAGGTTACGCACAGACCTAAGCAGTGGGGGTGCTCCCACTTCCAAAGCATGGAGTAGTAAGCCACCCCCCCTACGGAAAAATGGTAGAATGACTTAACTGTAACCTTTCCAAGTCCTGCTCAACTACCTGCTCCCTTGGGAAGAAAGTTCGCCCTGTATGCAAAAAACTGGGAACGCATTACCCAGGACAAATGGGTTTTGAGCATTGTTTCCGAAGGATGGATTCCACATGTTTATCGTGTTTCACTGTTGCAGTCCTTGCATTTGAGTTATCCTGCTGGCAGGCTACCCGCAATCGGCCTGAATTCCACAGTCCTGGTCTGGCGTCGGTTGCTATCGCCTCCTCCCTGACGTCAGTGCGCCACGGGTATATAAGATGCAGCCGACACCATTTTCTTCAGTCTTTTTTGCCATGCGGTGGCCGAAGCAAAAGCAGTTTGCAAGTGCCGGTCGGCCGACTCCTGAGATTTTCGAAATTGAATTTCAGATCCAAAGTCTTCAATAAAGCTGAGTACCCCGTTGGGGAAACTTTTTTTTCTTGCTCCAGACCGATGTCAGAAAAAGTTAATTGCATTTCTTGAGAAGCAAATACCTCATAAGGATTTTCATTCTTACTGTATTCCTTGCCTAGGCCCTGACCACGACGTTGCTAGTTGTCGGTTTTGTGCTCGATTTAACCAACCCACTATTAAGCGTCGGTACGGTTTTGCATTTCATTACTTTGGCCTAAGGTTTAACTATATAACGCGGTCGGAACAGCCGGTGACCAGCGTTCATAAACGGCGCAAGGAAAAAGACAAGGACAGGCATCCGAGGTCCAAAACCGGCGAAGCCTCTTCTAGGCCAGTCGCCCGTTCTCAGTGAGGTGCTTTCGCAGCCCCTGACACCCGCTACCTCAGAGCCACAGGCCACAGTCAGACTCCCACATGGAGACATCTAGGCCTCTGGATACTCAAGGTACTGGGCCTTCGGAAACTAATCCCTCAGATGGGTCCGGAGCTGCTGAACAGGCATCGGCTTCTGAGGGTGTTTTCAGACCTACACAGCTTTATATCAAGCCAACTTCAGCATCCAAGACAGACAGCTTTTAAGACAAACAAGTACAGCATTCTCCAGGACAGACTTCCATGCCTACGAAACAGATGCTCAAAATGGCTGAAGATCTAATTACTTGATCAGGGGTTCCCATCTCCCTCCTGATGAGGTCTAGGCAAGACACTGAATATGATTCCTCTGATCAGGTTTCCATTTCCCCTGACTCCTCTTCAGAACAGGGATACTCTCTTCCTCCCTGTGTGGATTCTGATGCTGAAGAGTCCATTCCTTCAGCTTCTCCTCCTGAGGATTATTCCTTTGGGGAAACCCTGCATACCATGAAGCATTTCCACTGGGAGAGCCAAAATTACTCGGAATCTAAGAAAAGGCTCAGAGACTTTCTTCTACTACCTCAGCACAGACCTATTGCTATTCCACCTGTTCTAGACATTGTAGATTATGTATTTTCAGAGTCCGGACTGTCTCCCAACTCTCTACCTCCTGCACCTGTTAAGCCAGACTGATACTACAGGGTCACAGATTCTCATAAATTCCTATATAAAAACCCCGCTGCTGACCCAGAAACTATATCTCAGGGTCCCAAAGGGGTCAAGGCCTCTACTGCAATAAACCCTGTCCCCTCTGATAAGGATTCTAGGGCTCCAGACAGATGGGGGATAAAGTCTACACTTCTGCTACCCTGGCTGCCAGGGCTTTACATTGTCAGTTTCATATGCTTAAATATCAGCAATATTTAATGTTCCTGCTTAAACAGAAATTGTTGACAAATACTGAATGTTCAGAGAACAAGGAATTGCAGGATTTATTGCACGCATCTGAACAAGTGGGAAAGCATACTTTGCAATGTGGTTATGATTCACTGGAGGCCTCTTGCAGGGCCGCTGGTGCAGGTTCTGTTATTAGAAGGCATGCTTGGTTAAAGGAACAGAATCTGCCTGATCATGTTAAAGCAAAATTATTAAATGCACCATTACAGCTTGATACTTTGTTTTGTACTAAAGCAGAAGAGGTGTTGAAAAAAATGGAGGATAAAGCAAAATCCATGCAGACAGTTAAGGATTTCTTACAGGTGCAGCCACCCAGGTTTAGCAGGAACTTTCCTTCTAAAAATTTGTCCTTTCCAGTGTCAGACAGACCACAAAGAGGCAGATACGGGCGTCCCAGAGGCAGATCTCAGCCCCAAGGCTCATACAGGCTTAAACAATGGGGTGCTCCTACTTCCAAAAGCGGAGAAGACAAATCACAGCCTTACAGTAAAACGGTCCCAATGACTTTCCTCTACGAGATCCAAGCACTTTTCTTTTGGCAGCCCCCTTAGAGGGAAAACTAGCACTTTTTTCATCAAATTGGCAAATGGTTACCCAAGACAAATGGGTCCTGAACATAGTGTCCCAAGGCTACAGATTACATTTTCACACACTACTAAGGTCAAAAGGTATGTCAGACCTGCCACACAATCAATGGGCAGAGGCACAAAAACAAATTACAGCCCACATGGACGCGAGGGCCATTCAGCAAGTACCACAACAAGAGCAGGGGCAAGGATTTTACTCCAGACTTTTCCTAGTACCCAGAAAGGACAAAACCTGGAGACCAATACTGGACCTGTCTATACTAAATACGTTTCTGGAAGTTCCAAAATTCAAGATGTTGACACTACAGCAGCTACTGCCCATGCTGGGCAAGATGGCTTGGCTCTTAACTTTGGACCTAAAAGAGGCATACCTGCATGTCCCAATCAGACATCTTGCCGAAGATACCTCAGATTCATAGTTGGCTCAATGCATTACCAATTCTCTGCACTGCCCTTTGGCTTATCTACTGCGCCAAGAGACTTCACAAAATGCCTGGTACCAGTAATTGCGTTTTGCAGACAAAAAGGAATTCCGATATATCCCTACTTGGATGACTACCTAATTCAAGCAAAGAACAAAGACGTTCTTCTAAAGCATCTGGCATTTGTAAAAAGATTACTAATTGGCCTAGGGTACACAGTAAACGAAAAGAAATTAAAACTAGTGCCCTCTCAAGAGAATATTCCTGGGGGCAAGCTTAAATGCACCTGCCCAGATGGCTTATCTCACGCCAGACAAGCAAAAGCAACTGACTACTTACTTCAAGAAATTGGCAACAAAAACCCACTTATCTGCAAGGAAAATCCTGCAGGCCTTTGGTTTCATGGCATTCTGCATTCTACTAATTCCATGTGCCAGACTGCATATGAGGAAACTACAATGGTATCTAAAAAAGTGTTTGGACTCAGCATTGCCATAGCCTGGAGACAGTAAGTGCACTCATTCCCTGCCTTCAACAGGAGTTTCGATGGTGGGCATAAGCCTGTCACCACAACAAGGGTCTGCCATTCAGTTTACCCAAAGCCAGACACTGACAACTGATGCATCAGATTATGCCTGGACTTGCTTCATCCAGGACAGTTACTGATAGACAACACTACGGTCATGTGGTACATAAACAAGCAGGGAGGTACACACTCCTCCCTCCTCTGCAGACAAGCAATGACCTTATGGGACACAGCATTGGCTTTTCAAGTTCACCTGCAAGCACAATTCCTGCCAAGAAAAACAAATACTCTGGCAGACGAACTAAGCAGAAACCTCATGGATCCCCGCGAATGGAAACTGGATCCACAAGTCTTCAGCATAAGGAAATGGGGATGCCCGGACATCTTTTTTGCCTCCCCTCACAACTGCCAATTAGATTTTGCACAATGATTTATCACAAGCAAGCATGGAAAGTGGACGCCCTATCCTTCAGTTGGAAAAATCTTACAGTATATGCCTTTCCTCCACTGTCTCTCCTTCCCAGGGTGCTCCTAAAGGTCAGACAAGAGAAACCAAAAATGATATTTATTGCACCAGACTGGCCACGCCAGCACTGGTACCCAATCCTAAAGAGCTTATCTCCAGGTCCAGCATGGATATTGCCTCAAACTTCTCACTTGCTGAGCCAACAAAACAATCAGATCATGCACAGCCAACTCAGGACCTTAAATCTGGCAGCATGGTGGATAATGTAGCCATTCAGAACACTCCTCTTTCAAAAGCTGTTATGGATGTTATCTTGGAGGCTAGGAGGCCCAGTACCAGAAAATCTTATGCAGAAAAATGGAAGAGATTCTGTGCTTGGAACCAGGAACAAGGCATTGACACGTGTGTACCAAATATCCCTCAGATTTTACAATACCTAACTGAGATGCTGAACAAAGGCCTTTCTTTCTCATCAGTTAAGATTCATGCCTCTGCCATTTCAGCCCATTACAATACGGAACCACTTATCTTTTCTCTTCCTTTAATGAGGCAGTACCTCAGAGGGGCCAGAAACATTAGGCCTCCTAGGAGAGCACCAATTCCGGCCTGGGACCTCAATTATGTTTCGGAAAAACTCACACTGCCTCCTTTCGAGCCAGCATCAACAGCAGATATAAAATTCTTATCCTGGAAAACAGCTCTGCTCCTAGCAATAATCTCTGCAAGGCTAATATCGGAGTTACAAGCACTCATGGCTGTGGAACCTTTCATCATTTTTCATCCAGACAGGGTTTCTCTGAGGACAAACCCTACATTTATGCCTAAGGTGTGGTGTCCAGTGTGACCCTCAACCAAACCATTCACTTACCTACCTTTTATCCAAATCCACCGAACAAGGGTGAGAAAATCCTGCATTCTTTGAACATACACAGGCAGTTACGCTTCTACTTGGACAGAACTATAGCTTTCAGAAAGACTGAGCAACTTTTAGTGGCATGTGCTGCAGGATCACAAGGAAAGGCTATGTCAAAACA
Source organism: Protopterus annectens (assembly GCF_019279795.1). Classification (NCBI taxonomy): domain Eukaryota; kingdom Metazoa; phylum Chordata; order Ceratodontiformes; family Protopteridae; genus Protopterus; species Protopterus annectens. The sequence continues at coordinate 930,284,459 of NC_056728.1, forward strand.
GACTATTTCTAAATGGATAGGCCATTGCATCCGTTTCTGTTATTCTCAACATGGCAAATCGGTGCCTAAGGGCATTAGACCTCATTCCACCAGAGCAGCAGCCTTCCTCAGAGGAGTACCAACCAAAGATATCTTAGAGACTGCAACCTGGAGTTCAGTGCACACCTTCACAAAGCACTACCACTTACTCTTTACTCTAAGTCCAGAGCAGGCTTTGCCATTGCAGTTGTGCAGGGCCTCATAGCCTCTCCTAATCCTATTTAGCCCAGCCACCCATCCTCAGCTTTGGGATTCAACCCAAGAGTAATGACTGCAACAGTGAAACACGATGAACATAGTATAGTTGTGTACCAACCATAAATGTAGATGTTTGAGTGTATTCACTGTTGCAGTCCAGGTTACCCACCCACCATCCCCCTTTTCTCTGCTGGGGCTTTTCTGCACATGTCCTTCATGGATGCATCTGCAGTCATAACAAGTGGGTTGTCCTGTCGTCAGGCAGCCCTGCAGTCGGCCGGATTCCAAAGTCCGGGTCCGGCTTCGGCTGATGTCGCACTCCACCCGACGTCATCTCTGTTGGTCTTCGGGTATAAAAGCATCAGCCGACGCCATTTTCCTCAGTCTTTCTTGCCGTGTGGCGCCCGAAGCAGAAGCTGTTCGCAAGTGCCGGTCGGTCGGATCCAGAGATTACTTCTACCGAATACTACTTGAAGACTTCTAAAGCTAAGTACCCGTTGGGGACTCTTTCTTGCCTCAGCCGATGTCAGAAAAAGTTAACAATTGTTTAACCTGTGGGAAACAAATACCTCATAAAGATTTCCACTCTTACTGTCTGCCTTGTTTAGGCCCAGCCCACGACGTAGCAGCCTGTTCGGCCTGTGCCTCCTTCAACCGAGCGGCTTAGGCGCCGGTCGGAGTTTGCAGAACAGTTTTTCGGTACTGATTTTGCGTACATTATGCCGTCGGATCCTCCGACTACCCAATCTTCCAAAAGCGCAAAGATAAAGACCGACACTCGCGGTCCGCGGTTTCGGCGAAACCACGGTAAGCAAATCGAGTGTCTCGGTTTCGGCCGAAACCGAGAAAACTGATCAAAGTACAGCTGAACCTATTCTTACAACTGAGGCCCCTGCTACAACTCTTGAATGACCTCAGAAATTTTACCCACTACGGTGGTTGACTTATCAGACACCATCCCCTTGGATGTCTCTACCCCAGCACGTGGTGCTGCTAGGCCTCCAGCAGCCATGTCCATTAAGGCCTTCGCCAGGGCTAAAGCAGCCAAAACTACTAAATCAGTGCCTGTTAAACCCCCCACATCCAGGCCCTCTTCTAGTTCTCAAATGCTTTCTTTGGCAGAAGATTTAATTTCTTTAATTAGAGGATCTCAATCTCACCCAGACAGGGCCTCTCAGCCCCCAGAGAAGAGACCTAGGGCAGAGCCCCCCGAGCCAGTGTCTTCTGATGATTCTGCTGATGAATCAGACATTACTGACCAGCCAGAGGCTCCCTTCTCCAATTTTGAAGATTCTGATGCTGAAGAATCCATTCCAGCTGCTTCCCCACCAGAAGAATTCTCCTTTGGGGAAACCTTGCATGCCATGCGAGAACAGTTCCAATGGCAGCAACAGGATTTTTCAGACTCCAGAAAAGACTTAGGACCTTTCTGCACCTCCCACAGCACAGGCCCTTAGCTATACCTCCTGTTCTCTCTGTGGTGGATGATGCTTTCAATGATGTTTGCTCCGCTCCAGATTCTTTACCCCAGCCCCTGCCAAACCAGACAGATTTTACAGGGTACCAGATACTCATCACCACCTTTACAAGGCCCCACTTGCAGACCCAGAAACTATATCCCAGGGTCCCAAGGCAGTAGCGCGACCACAGCTAAAACCCTATTCCTTCTGAAAGGGAAGCAAGGTCATTAGACAGATGGGGTAAAAGGTCTACACTTCAGCTACTCTCTCAGCTAGAGCTTTAAACTGTCAGTTTCACATGATACAATACCAAGAGTTTATGCTTGATCAGTTAACTAAAAAACTAACCACTGATGAATCTCTTGATAAGAAATATGTATTAGAGATGGTAAATAACATACAACAGGTTAGCAACCATTCCTTAAAATGTGGCTATGATGCACTGGAGGCTTCATTTAGATCAGCCATGACAGGCACAGTGATAAGAAGGCATGCATGGCTAAAGGAACAAGCTTTACGGATCATGTTAAAGCTAAGTTGCTAGATGCTCCTATGGACAAGACAAGTTTGTTTGGTACACCTGCCCAGCAGGTTATGAAGAAAATGGAAGAAAAGGCAAAATCTGTTCAAACTGTTAAAGATTTCTTGCAGGTTCAACCCCAAGGTTTAGCAGGAACTGGCCTGCCAAAAATTGGTCCTTTCCTGACTCCAAAAATTTCAAAGGGGCAGGAATAGACGTTCCAGAGGCAGAAACCAATCCAGAGGGGTGCCTACAGAGGGCGACAGTGGCAAGGTAACAACAGAGGCACAGACGGAGCCACTGCCACTACACGAGCACACCTTCAGTGACTTCATCCTGACCCGGACTACCCGGGAACAAATAGCAGCGCCTCTAGGCGGAAAGTTAACCTTATTTTCAAAGAACTGGCACTACATAACAAAAGACAAGTGGATTTTACAAACCATAGATCAAGGTTACGGTTTCACTTCCACACTTTACCAGTCAAAAGAGGAATGCCAAATCTACCTCCAAATCAAAAACAGAGGCTCTCCAGATAATGGAGTTAGCAAACATGAGAGCTGTGGAAAGAGTGCCAACAGTAGAACAAGGAAAGGGGTTCTATTCCAGACTATTCCTAGTTCCAAGAAAGGAAAAAGTTGGAGACCAATTCTCGACCTGTCCACCTTAAATACATACATCATTGTCCCAAAATTCAAAATGCTGACCCTACAGCAACTTCTTCCCATGCTGGGCAAGGAGTCTTGGCTGGTAACTCTAGATCTCAAGGAGGCATACCTGCACGTCCCCATTCGACCAATCTGCAGAAGATACCTCAGATTTCTTGCAGGATCAGAGCACTATCAATTCTCAGCATTGCCCTTTGGCTTATCTACTGCGCCCAGAGTATTCACAAAATGCCTGGCATCAGTAATCGCCATTGCAGACTACAGGGAATTCAGATTTACCCATACCTGGACGACTGCCTACTACAAGGGGACAACAAAAGCAAGCTGACAACAGATTTACAAAGGGTCATTTACTTGCTACAAGGACTGGGATACACAGTCAATTTACAAAAGTCAAGGCTGATACCATCCCAAACAAAAGGACATTCTTGGGCGCGGAATTGGACACAGTACAACAAATGGCATTCCTGACTACAGAAAAACAAAAGAACTTCCTCTTTACTTCTTGGCACTAACAAAACTGAACAAGTTAACAGCAAGAAAATTTCTGCAGGCCTTGGGCTTCATGGCATCATGCATAATCTTGGTCCCATTTGCCAGACTACATATGAGGAAACTACAGTGGTACCTAAAGAATTTATGGTCCCAACACAGACACAGTCTAGAAACAGAAATCCCACTAATTCCATGCTTAAAACAGGAGTTCCTATGGTGGGCTCAGGCATGCCAGTCAAACCCAGGCCTACCCTTTCGCAGATGTCAACCAAGCCAGACCATCACAACAGACGCTTCAGACCTAGGATGGGGGCCCACATGCTGGACAAATGCGTGCAAGGATTGTGGACACAGGATCAACTTCACCTGCACATCAATCTAAAAGAAATGCTGGCAGTAAAACTGGCAATCCAAAAGTTCAAACCATTCCTCAAAGAGGGCCAGTTGATGATAAGGACAGACAACACCACAGTCATGTGGTACATCAACAAACAGGGAGGCACTCATTCATACCCCTATGCAGAATGACCTTGGAGCTGTGGACCCTGGCACTCAGCTACAACATTCAGTTACAGGCAATGTTTGTACCGGGAAAGACAATACTCTAGCAGACATATTAAGCAGAACCACCGGATGCCCACGAATGGAAGCTGCACCCGGACATCTTCAAGACCATCTCAAAGAAATGGGGAATGCCACAGATAGACCTATTCGCATCACCTCTCAATCACCAGCTCAAATTCTGCGCAAGGACATTCCACCCACTAGCATGGAAAGTGGACTCACTCTCCTTCAACTGGAAAGGCCTAACAGCATATGCATTCCCACCTCTTCCTTTGATACACAAGGTACTACTAAAAATCAAGGAAGAACGTCCAAGGATAATCCTGATAGCCCCAAACTGGCCAAGACAACACTGGTACCCACTACTGAAGAGCATGTCTCGAACAATATGTGGCCAATACCCTGATGCCTTTGTTAACTCAGAACAACTACAGCATCATACATCCAAACCTAAAACGCTGCAACTGACTGCATGGAACATCACATAGCAGCAGCTACTCCAGAACTTTCCCAAAGAGTTAAAGACATTATTCTTGAAGCACGCAGACCTTCAACAAGAAGGAACTATGCTGGAAAATGGAAAAGGTTTGTCATTTGGAGTACGAAAGAGGAAAAGATGTGTCAAACATAGATATGCCTAACATTCTGGAGTATCTGGCGAACTTCTTCATTCAGGCCTGTCCTACTCCTCCATCAAGATACATGCATCAGCTATTTCAGCAGAATACAGCTTTGATCCACCTGTTTTTCAAGCACCCTTTGCTCAGGCAGTTCCTCAGAGGAATCAAGAATGTAAAACCTCCAAGGAAACCACCATTACCAGCCTGGGATTTAAACTTTGTGCTAGAAAAGTTGACACTATCACCCTTTGAACCAGCAGCAACAGCAGACCTACAACACCTGTCATGGAAAACTGCTTTCCTTCTGGCAATTACTTCAGCAAGGAGGGTTTCAGAACTACAGGCCTTAATGGCAGTGCAACCCTTCCTAATCTTCCACCAAGATAGTGTCCATGAGAACTAATCCTACATTTATGCCCAAGGTGGTATCCAGAGTATCTTTAAACCAGGCAATCCACCTACCTACCTTCTTTCCCAACCCACAAAACAGAGGGAAAGAATACTGCATACCTTGGATGTACATAGACAGCTACGCTACTACTTGGACAGAACAAAAATAGCAGAAAGACTGACCAACTTGTAGCCTATGCAACAGGAAGGGAAGGAAAAGCTATTTCCAAACAGACAATCTCCAAATGGATAGGAAATTGCATACGATACTGTTACTCCTTCCATGGAAAACCAATTCCACAGAACATAAGACCTCATTCTACAAGGGCAACAGCCACTACCACAGCCTTCTTACGAGGAGTGGCAACCAAAGACATTATTGAGGCTACTTGGACCTCCGTGCATACATTTGCCAAGCATTATAATTTGCCTCTATATTCCAGATCCCGAGCAGGGTTTGCCACTGCTGTACTGCAAGGGATCCTAAACACACCATAATCTACTTTTATTCTCTTCCCCTAGTTGGCTATGGTATTCTACCCACTTGTTATGACTGCAGATGCATCCATGAAGGACATAGTACAGTTTTGTACCTACCATAAATGTAGATGTCGAACTGGATAGCATCTGCAGTCAGGATTACCCTCCCTCCTTCCCCTCTGTGGTACTCCTAGGGTGTTTACCCTCCTAATAGCTAGCTGTTGGGGGGGAGTCTTTTATGGTGTATTTGTTTGTATATATGTACATATATGCTTATTGCTGTGTTTACCTCTATCTATTTGGAAACATTGGCATCTATCCAAATTTTAGCCTGCAAGAGGGCTACTGGCATCTGGGGCAAGAAACACTGAGGAAAATGGCGTCGGCTGATGCTTTTATACCCGAAGACCAACAGAGATGATGTCGGGTGGAGTGCGACATCAGCCGAAGCCGGACCCGGACTTTGGAATCCGGCCGACTGCAGGGCTGCCTGACGACAGGACAACCCACTTGTTATGACTGCAGATGCTATCCAGTTCGGACATCTACATTTATGGTAGGTACAAAACTGTACTTTCTATATCCTATGCAATCTTTTTGGTGTATTTCCTTGTAGATGAAGGAAATGTTGTTTTTGTGCATGCATTTTTATTGGCATATTTTTCAGCCTACCAATTTGGGGGCACCTGACATCTGGGGCAAGAAAAACTGAAGAAAATAGCATCTGCTGCATCTTTTTATACCCCTGGCGCACTGACGTCAGGGAAGAGGCGACGGCAACCGACGCCGGACCTAGACTTTGGAATTCTGGCCGACTGTGAGTAGCCTGCCAGCAGGATAACCCAAGAGTAATGACTGCAACAGTGAATACACTCTAACATCTACATTTATGGTAGGTACACAATTGTACTTTCCAAACAACCAGCCCCAAAAGGTTGGCCAGACCTACCCCCAAATCAGTGGGCGGAGGCACAACAACAGGTTCTCTCTCTTCTCAGTATCAGGGCTATTCAACCTGTCCTAGCAGAACAAATGGGACAAGGTTTTTATTTAATACTTTTTCTGGTATCCTATCCTGGACTACTTTATTCTCAACATTTTTCTGGTAGTTCCAAAATTCAAAATGCTAACTCGTCAACAGCTTCTTCCTAGGCTAGCCAAGGATGCCTGGCTGGCAACCTTAGACTTAAGGAAGCTTACCTGCACATCCCAATAAGGGAATCTTGCAGCAAATTCCTATGCTTCAGGGCAGGCTCCATGCACTGTCAGTTCTCTGGCTTACTACTGTGCCCAGGGTATTCACAAAGGGAAGTGCAAAGTGTCTAGCTCCAGCCATTGCATTTTGCAGGCAGAGAAATATTTAAATTTACCCATACTTGGACAATTGTCTGATTCAGGCAGAAAGCCAGGACTTGCTATTACACCACCTTCTAACTTCACTGGAGTACACAATCAGCGAAAAGAAATTTCACCTAGTACCCTGCCAACAGATTATATTCCTGGGAGCAAGCTTGAACACAACTTCCCAGATGGCATTCCTCACTCCGAAGAAACACGTTTATTTGACAACATATTTCAAACTATTGGCCACAAAACCCCAGCTATCTGCAAGGAAACTACTGCAAACCATGGGGTTCATGGCCTCTTGCATTCTACTAATTCCATATGCAAGACTGCATATGCAGAAACTCCAATGGTATCTAAAAAGCCTATGGTGTCAACATTCTCAGAACCTGGAAACAGTGATTTCTATCATTCCTTGTATGAAGACATAGTTCCTTTGGTGGGCAGAGGCCTGCTACCACAACAAGGGACTCCTTCATTCTGCCTCTGCCCCCTGCCACCCTAACAGACGCATCAGAGTATGCATGGGGGGGCTCACATGGCAGGGCAGTGCATTCAGGGCAAATGGAACCCGAGACAGATGCACCTGCATATTAATCTAAAAGAAATGTTAGCTGTACAGAATGCTCTGACAGCCTTCAAAGACCGTATTCTTCCAGGACAACTATTGGTAAGGACCGACAATGTCAGTTATGTGGTACATAAACAAGCAGGGGGGGAACCCACTCCTATCCTATCCTCTCTGCAGACTAGCCATGTTTCTGTGGAGCATAGCCTTGAGCTACCAAGTACACCTACAAGCTCAATTCTTGCCAGGCAAACTAAATTCACTGGCAGACATAAGCAGAAGTCTCATGGATTCACACAAATGGAAACTAGAACCCAAAATATTCTCCCTCTTGTGGAACAAATGGAGGAACTCCAGAGGTAGACCCGTTTGCCTCCCCTCAACTACCAATTGAACAAATTCTGCACAAGAACTCCCAACAGTCAAGCTTGGAAAGTGGATTCCCCTGTCCTTTACCTGGGAAAGCCCCTCTGTTTGTCTTCCCCCCTCTACCTCTCCTCTCGAAGGTTCTACTAAAGATCAAACGGCAAGCCAAGGACAATACTGATTGCACTAGACTGGCCATGCCAGCACTGGTACCCCCTCTTGCGCAGTATGACTGCTGCAACCATGGCACCTGCCTCAGACCCCTTCACTGCTGTCCCAGCAGGCGGGCCAGATTCTGCACCCTCAACTTCAAACCCTGAACCTTGCAGCCTGGCTAATTCCTTGAGCTGTCCTCTAGCATCCCTCAGTAAGCAGGTGCTGGATGTCTTTCTGGAGGCAAGGAGGCCTAGTACTAGAAAATCGTATGCTGAAAAGTGGAAAAGATACTCTTCCTGAAGCCAGGCTCAGGGGGTGGGCACAACGGTGCCAGCTTACCTCATATTCTGCAGTACTTAACAGAAATGCTCCACAAGGGCCTATCCTCCTCGTCAATTTAAAACTCATGCCTCTGCCATTTCAGCACATAATACTGAGCAACCCCTCTTCTCTCATCCCCTGTTAAAACAATTCCTTAGAGGGGCCAAAAATGTAAACCCCCCCCCCCAGAAGAGCTCCCAGTCCAGCCTGGGACCTTAACTTCGTATTGGCAAAGCTCACTCTTGCCCCCTTTGAGCCAGCTGCAACAGCAGAGTTGAAATTCCTTTCTTGGAAAACAGCCTTCCTTCTAGCTATCGCTTCAGCAAGAAGTGTGTCTGAATTACAGGCCCTCATGGCAGTGGAACCCTTCATTGTCTTCGATGCGGACAGGGACTAATCCTTCCTTTATGCCAAGGGGGTGTCTAGTATGGCCCTAAATCAGTCCATTCATTTGCCTACTTTTTCCCCTAATCCACAAAAGAAAGGGGAACGAATACTGCACACTCTGGATGTCCACAGACAACTTAGATTTTATTTGGACAGGACTAAGCCTCTCAGAAAATCTGAACAGCTGCTAGTTGGTTCTGCTTTGAAATGGCCTTCCCCTCTGCCCCTGCAGCAAAGCCGTCTCCAAATGGATAGCCCATTGCATTCATTTCTGCTACAAGTACCATGGAAAACCTACCCCACACGGGATAAGATTACATTACACCAGGGCTGCGTCTACCTCTGCGGCTTTTCTCGGAGTCTCTACCATGGACATCCTAGAAGCTGCTACCTGGAGCTCTGTACATAGTCACCAAGCATTACCACATGCCTGTCTTTAAATCCAGAGCTGGATTTGCCACTGCAGTCTTGCAGGGCTTAATAGCTGGCCCTAATGCTCTTCAACTTCCTCCTCCCTTCCTTGTCTTTGGGAAGCAACCCAGATATGATGACTGCAACAGTGAAACATGAACATAGTACAGTTGTGTACACTTACCATAAATATAGATTTTCGAGTGTTATCACTGTTGCAGTCCTGATTATCCTCCCTCCAGCCCCCTGACTTCTCTTGGCTCTACCTTTCCTTCTTGTTTGGTATATTTATTTTTTTCTGGTGTATTTTCTTTTTGATGAGGTTGTACCATACCATATAATTGCTTCCTATTGTGGGGGCGCCTGACATCTGGGGAAAGAAACTGATGTAATGGCATCTGCTGCATGTTTTTATACCCCTGAATGACCTGACGTCATGGAAGAGACAGCGTCCGAGACAAATCTGAAGACCCTGGTATTCAGGCCGGCTGAGGGCTACCTGCAGGCAGATAACCCAAATGTGTTGACTGCAACAGTGAATACACTCTAACATCTACATTTATGGTAAGTGTACACAACTGTACTTTCTTCTGAGGGTGAGGTGACCATGGTTCTGAGGCAGTCTCTCTCTGTTCTGGGCTCCCTTCCCTTTTCAGGGGGGTGGCCTTCAAGGCTATGCAGAGGGCTCTTTCTCTTGTAAAGACTCCGTTGAAACTTTTCCTCTCTGAACAGGTACCTCCCTCTAGTTCAGTAGTTCCTCCTGCTTCTCCACTGAGACTGCAGGTGCTGAAGGCTTTGGTATCGCAGACACCGGTACTGTCATCTTTACTTCCCCAGGTTATCCCCCTCCCAGGAGGTCCCTCAAACAAATGCAAGAGGAAGCACTTGGATTCCCACCAGGAATCCGTCATAGAAGACACTGATTTTGATGAGGGGGAAAGGGTCCCCATGGTCACTCCATGAAGATGTCTCATTTAGAGACTTCTTGAAATTTTAAGAGGGGTGGCTGGAAGCCCCAAAACCCTTCTGTGTAGTCTGTTTACCTGCAGGATTTCGGCACCTGCCTGTCTACCTCTTAGGTGACTCCACCCACTGATGAACTCATTCAGTTGATTTCTCAGTGGGCGTGGAAGGCTCTAGACACCATCAAGCCCATACCCAAAAGACATGGTAAGATGCTTTCCGCTCCTGAGGATAAACTGTTTTGGGCTGAGGGGTTGGCTGTAGATGCTATGGTCGTAGCAGCAACCACTAAAAAGGACCTTGCTGAGGAGAGTTCCTCTGTTCCTCAACCCAATACGGAGACTGTCTAGGACAGATTTGGGAAGTGGGTCTATGCTTCGACTTTCGCTGTAAGGTCCTTGAATTTTTTTGGCATCAGAAACCAACAGGATCTGATTAGAGTTGTCCAACACCCTGACAGAAGCTGTAGCTGAGGGAGTCCCAAGAGAGAGTGGCTTCCCAGTTAGTTACCCTGGAGTCTGTTCAATTTGTCCATGAGGCTGATTGTTCACACAGCCGAAGGGACGTCTAAAGCAGCGGGTACAGGCGTAGCCATAAGGAGACCCTCTTGGATGCATCTATATGACATTGTAGGACCATTCAGGTCTGTAGTCTGTGCTGCTTATGATGGAACATCCTTGTTTGGCCCTAAAGTAAGAGCATTTATCCAGGTGTGAGAAGAATGGTAAGACCCCTGCTGCTATGGGCGTATGTTTCTTCACCCCCCCCCCCAAGGTCCTTCTCTAGAAACCAGAAAAGCGGTGGAAAAATGTGGTTCAAGAAATTCCAAGGGCCTTTCCCAGATGCATGTGGAGGGAGTCCCCCCCCCCCCCCCAGGGGCAGGGGGGGGGGCCCAAAATGGAAGACGTCCTTGTGGCATAGGTGATCCGCAAAACCAGGGCTTCTAGGATTCTTTCCTAGGCAAGCCCTTTCAGCATTCCTGAATGGAAGCCCGATAGTCTTCCTTTGGAGGCAGCTGTGCGGTGCTTATCTTTGCACCTAAATGCCTGGCTAAACTTAACAAAAGATTCCTGGGTGCAGTGGATGATATCCAGAGGTTATATCCTTCTCTTATCAACTTTCCCCAGCTCACAAGAAAATTCCTGATGTCCAACCCAGTCAGGGGGGTTCATTAGTGCAAGAAATCCAGAAACTGCAGTCAAACTAATCATCCAAGTCCTGCCAGACCAAGAGGGATCTGGAACCTACTCGAGATTCTTTTTAATGCCAAAAAAAGACAGACTGGAGACTAATTTTGGATTTCAGTGTGCTGAACAAGTCTGTTTGAGAGAGTCTTTGATTGTCATTGTACAGTCAAGTCTGTTTGAGAGAGTCTTTGATTGTCATTGTACAGTCTGTTCTCTCATTTCTCAAGAAAAACTTCGGGATCTGCTCAGTAAACCTTCAGGATGTGTGTTGGATATAAAATGTACGAACGCTCCAGAAGGTTCCTGTGCTTCTGGCTGGGCGACTGTCAATGCCAATCTAGAGTACTGCTCTTTGGACTCACCACAGCACCCCAGGGTGTTCACCAAATGCATGTCAGTAGTAGCAGCTCACTTGAGACTGCCAAGGATAGAGTGTTTTCATACTTGGACGACTGGCTCATAACTGCTTCAACCAAGCATCAATTAATAGTAGCCAGAGACTACACTCTCAACACCTGTGCCCATCAAGAGATTACGGTCAATCGAGAAAAGTCACATTTAATCCCAACACAAAATTTAAAATTCATAGGAGCAGTACTGATGACTCGAACAGCATCTCTTCCTGCAGAACGACCTCAGATAATTGTGGTTCAGGTTCAAAAGTTAATTCACAGAAAGAAGGTCCCAACATGATAGTCTTGCAAGATGTAGGATCTCATAAAAGAAACAGAACAAGATAGATTCCAAGACAAGTGACAGGATCCAATTCTTACGTAAAAATACGAGTTTAATGTATCAAAACATAAAAACAGGTTGAACACTTTCTTCTGACAGTAGATTTCATCAGAACACTCGGCATACAAATTAAATCCCTTGTATACTAATGTTTCCCGCCCTTAACATTCAATTATTCACTTATTCAATAAAGTACTGGTTCAAAGAAACTTATTTTTAAAAATAATACCTATATAAAATCTCTATATTAAATGCATATAAAATACAACTCAAAAATGTGCTGTAGTAACAACAATACCTAAAACATAATAGATATACAATATCCTGTAGATGTACATTATATTTAATCTAACTACCTGTATTGAAATATTTGATGTAGATTTCCAGTTTATTACTTGTATATACATCCACATAGTTGTTTAAGGTTCACCAGATATATGTGATGCATAACACTTGTCCAGCAGCTGGATGTAAGACTGACAAAACAACTTTGCATGGCTAATCAGGACCCGAAACCAGCAGCAATGATAATCCACTTTAAAATAAATGTAGCGATAGTCCAGTGAGTCCAAAAGCAGCAGTCTTTATTAAAACACACACGATAACCAAGCGCTTTCATCCGGGTATTACTGGGCTTTTTCAAGGATCAAATGTATATGCATTCAATGTAAATCTTTACTCAGTCATGTCACATGACTAAATAAATTAATTAATTTAATCAACCGTTCTGCTTTGCAGTAATTACAAACAAA
>NC_056728.1:930297582-930329784 GCF_019279795.1 Protopterus annectens
TTTTTTTTTTTTGGAAAAAAAAGTGAGAGGATGCCTGAGAAATGGACTAAGTGTTTTGGGACCGATTTTTAAGAGTAAGCATGATGTGCAGAGCTGTGGTAACTACAGAAGGATTAAACTGGTCAGTCAGAGCATGAAGTTATGGTAAGGAGTAGTTGAAGCTAGGTTAAGAAGGGAGGTGATTAGTGATCAGCAGTATGGTTTCATGCCAAGATAGAGCACTACAAATGTGATGTTTGCTCTCAGTGTGTTGATGGAGAAGTACTGAAGGTCAGAAGGAGTTGCGTTTTCTTTGTGTATTTAGAGCAAGCATATGACAGGTTGCCTAGATCGGAGTTGTGTTATTGTATGAGGAAGTCGCGAGTGTCAGAAGTATGCAAGAATGGTACAGGATATGTACGAGGGTAGTGACAGTGGTGAGGTCTGCGGTCGGAGTCACGTATGTGTTAAAGGTGGGATTACATCAAGTATCAGATCTGATCCCTTTCTTATTTGCAATGGTGATGGACAGGTTGACAGACTAGATCAGACATGAGTCACCATGGACTATGATGTTTGCAGATGACATTGTGATCTGTAGTGAGAGTAGGGAACAGGTGAAGGAGACCCTGGAGAGGTGGAGATATGCTCTAGAGAGAAGAGGAATGATGGTCAGCAGGTCTAAGACAGAATTGTGTGTGAGTGAGAGCAAGGATAGAGGAATGGTGAGGATGCAGGGAGTAGAGGTGGCGAAGGTGGATGAGTGTACTTAGGATCAACAGTAATGGTGAGTGTGGAAATGTGGTGAAGAAAGTACAGGCAGGATTAAGTGAGTGGAGAAGAGTGTCTGGATTGATTTTGTGACAGACTAGTACCAGTAAGAGTGAAAGGGAAGGTCTACAAGAGGGTATCGAGACCAGTTATGTTATATGGGTTGGAGACAAGTGGCATTGACAAAAAAACAGGAGTCAGAGCTTGACGTGGCAGAGTTGCAGATGTTAAGATTTGCACTGGGTGTGACGAGGATGGACAGAATTAGGAATAAGTATATTAGAGGGTCAGCCCAGGTTGGAAGGTTTGGAGACTAAGCCAGAGAGGCAAGATTAAGTTGGTTTGGACATGTGCTGAGGAGGGATGCAGAGTATATTGAGAAAAAGATGCTAAGGATGAAGCTGCCATGTAACAGGTAAAGAGGAAGGCCTACGATAAGGTTTATGGATGTGGTGAGAGAGGACATGCAGGTGGCTGGTGTGACAGAGCAAGATGCAGAGGACAGGAAGAAATGCAAACGGTTGATCTGCTGTGGCGACCCCTAACAGGAACAGCTGAAAGAAGATATATGTATGTATTTATGTCTAATATATATATATATATATATATATCTACATATATATATATCTACATATATATATATCTATATATATATCTATATATATATCTATATATATATATATATATATATATATATATATATATATATATATATATATATATAAACCCCACCCCATTTTCTGCTGCGTCTTCAGTTGGTATAACTGTTTTTTACAGCTTAGCTTGTGTGTTGTCTAACTCAAGGATCACTTAATTAGACCTGTTAGTAACAGCCTGCATTTAATTGCTGGAATGTGTGTTCTGAGAGACTGCCTTCCAGACTATCTGCAAATATACAGAGCTGAGTATATATGTTTTTGGTTAGAGTTTAATTGTTCCTTAGATCTCTGTTGAAACTGTTGTCTCACTGTTCTGAGAGACTTATCTCAAATACACAGAGCTGATTATATTTTTTTTGTGTTAGTTTGTACTGTTAGTTGTTGCTTAGATCTCGGTTGAAACTGTTTTGTCCCATATTTTTTTGGTTCGTAGTTTAAATTTGGTGGCTATTGCATTTGTCCGTCACCACTGTAGATTTAATGTGGACACTCCCCCAGTCCTATCTCTTTACCACATTCTACCTGATAAACTCTTTCTGCTCTTGCTTTTAGTCCTTTTTAATTTAATTGTTTTTTTAAACTGTTTGGTCAAATATTGCTAATGCGGTGGTGGTGCTGCGGTTGCATTGTCGCCTCATAGCAAGATGTTGTCCCGTTCGATTCTCAGCAAGAGCGTTTTCTGTGTGGAGGCATATGTTAATGGGGTGTGCCTTCGTTGAAGGTTGTGTGTCAGGGCTGGTAACCTGGTACGTAAAAAATCCACTACCAGTCATTAGCGGACCTGAGTTTCGCTGTGGTGACCCCTGACCGGGAAAAGCCGAGAGACACAAACAAACTCGTGTGTCCTAGTATGCACTGCATGTGAATTGTTTTTACTACTGTTTTTGTTACTTTTCTGTAAAAAAAATAAATAAAATAAATAAAAATACAGATTTGCTGTGTATCCAGGACTGTATACAAGCTTCTTAGCCACTCAAGCCTTTGTGTGTTGGAGGGAAGCCTTCCAGCTTATCAGTGGTAGTGATAAGCACTAGGTAACCTGTCTACCACATAAGGAGTGATTCGGGCCCAGAAATTGTAGTTATTGGCCGTTTGGGCAATCTCTTCCATCTCTCTCAACTTTCTGATTTGAAAGCCTGCATTTGCACTTTTTTCTGTCTTGTAACTCGTCTAGTGCAGATACAGATTATTAGTTTTAGCACTTATATTTGCTTATTCATGCTCAGCACTTGTTCAGAACTTGTAAGCACTAAATAAGCTACTAATTAATATAGCACTCAATCTTTCTCATTACCTAGAGGAAAACAGTTTTTGTACTTTTGTCACTTGCTTAGAGAAAAAAACGCTCTTGTACTCACTTTCCTCACTTATTTAGGGGAAAATATTTTTTTCTTCAGGCATGTCCAAGGGTCAGCTCCCATTGTTTTCTCCTGTCTTTCTGAAGATTCTGGGCATCTTGAGGCCATGTAGAAATTGCCTTATGTACACAGACAACCTTCTCCTATCACCCAACACTACAACCTGTGAGAGATGCACTTATCTAGCCAAACTGGTGGTAAAGCTCTCTTCAACTTAGTCTTGAGGAGAAGGTAAACATTTGCACCACACCACACTCATCACATAGTCTCACTAAATCTACACCACCAAAATCCACACAGTTACAGAAAAACATTCGCGGAGGCTCTCAGTAATAATCTGTCTAAGCAACCGAGACTTCCAAAGCAGAAAAGCAAGCAACCTCCTTCCCTCAACACAACCACAGCCAATAAGGCAAAACAGCGTACCAACACACTAGTCATATGTGACTCTATAGTCAGGCACACGGATGTCCCACTCACCAGGCTAAACAAGGAGAAGGTGACTGTCAGCTGCCTGTCTGGTGCCAGGATCCGCCACATAACCCACGCACTCAGGTCACTCCACAAGTACAAATATGACTCTGTCATTGTCCATGTTGGTGTGAACGACCTGAGACGTACTTCCCTGGACTACATGAAAACAGACATGGAAGAGCTCTCCGATCTTGTAGCCCACGCAGGTAAGACCCTAGCCCTGAGTAGCATTCTGCCATTGCCCAGAATGATACCGCAGTACAAGGACAAAGTGATTTACTTCAGCAATTGGATAAGCTTCTGGTGTCATTCTAAGAGTATCCAGTTATCTGTCAGCTTGGGATGACATGGTCGACAGACCACAATGCTTTGCCATAGATGGCCTGCACTTGTTGCCCCTGGGATTCCGGATACTGGCTAAGGCTCTTGCTGCCCCTGTAGTGCCTTTTTTAGGCAACGTTCAAATAACAAATTCACCACCATAACAGGAACAGGCAAGCAAAAACTGAGGGTAATGCTACTCAGTGCTAGAAGTCTAAATCTCAAAATGCACTCACTCAAGGCACTCCTTAAAATGGAGAACATAGATGTCTGTGCAGCGACTGAGACATGGTTCAGGGCTCCAGAGAACACCCCTGCATTACCAGGTCATACCACACTTTTTGGCCATGTAACCTGGACCGAAACACCAAAGGCAGAGGTGTGTCCATATTAAGGATATCCACACCTCCAGGCTAGTTGCTCTGCATAATGCAGCCGAGGTTATCCAAGTGCAACTAACTCTGGGCAAAACTGCAATCCAAATGGTAGCTTGCTACCGATCCCCACCATGCCCCAGGATTCCCACTCCTCTTTTCTTGATGCACTGGAAAATATTAGGGTTCAACCTAACACCCTAATAATGGGCGACTTCAAGTACCTCACCATTAACTGGGAAAACTATTTGTGTACCAACTCCTTTGCTCAACGCTTTCTGGAATTCGTAAATTTTAATGCCCTGTATCAACATATCCACACCCCCAATAGGGGCAACAATATCCTAGATATAGTCATTACCAACGTGAGTGACCAGTGTTCCACACCTGAAGTCAAGTCCTCGTTGGTTCGATCCGACCATAAGCTAATCACCCTTGATATCCACATCCTGCCCCCACCCCCCATTAAGGAAACCACAGTAAAAAATTTCTCCAAAGCCAACTTCATGCTTAAGACAGAAGTAGTGAACTTCATGACACCCATGCAGATGGACAATACAGTTACAACTGCTGAATCCTACACAAATGCACTCTATAAGCACTTACATGAGTGCTTGGATCGTGCTATCCCAAACAGAACCAAGACGCTATCCTCCAGTAAAAGGAAGCCAATCTGGAGGTCCCGTGCCATAAACAAAGTGCACAATGGAAGTAAAAAACTGTTGCAATAGAGAGTAAAATCCCATGAGTGGAGGAGCTCCCTGGTCAGCCTCAGTAAGAAGCTGAGATCCCTTATAAGATCCTCCAAAGCTAGCTACGAAAACAAAATCGCCACTAATTCCAAGGACAACCACAAAGCATTCTGTAGCTATGTCAAGAATCTCGATGGCAACACCCAGATCTGCTCTGAGTTACAGCACAAAGGCAAGAAAATTATAGAACAAACTGATATTGCCAACATCTTGGCAGATAGGTTCAGTGCTAACTTTACCCCTCCTCTCACCCTGTAAAAGGCCCATATCTATGCAGGAAGAATGCAGAGTCCCTGTAATCACAACTACCCAGGTAAAAGCTGCACACTCTAAATCCAAAATCACAGCATCCGTGGGACCGAACAACATCCAAGCTGCATTTTACACGAACTTCAGAACGAACTGGCTCCCTGTTTAAGCACCATGTTCAGTAATGGCCTCCCATCAGGCTTTGTGCCCACTGAATGGCACACAGCAACAGTTAATCCCACTCCACAAATGAGAGCCAACAGTGATCCTGGGAACTATCTACCTATTTGCTTGACCAGCCTGGTCTGCGAGGTCATGGAACGTATCATAATGGAACTCATAAACAAAGACATTGGTAACCTGCAAACTCTGGATCCCACCCATTTCGGGTTTGTGAAAGGCAGATCTTGCGTCTTGAACCTGATCGACTACTTTGAGGCAGTCACCAAAGCCGTAGGTGAGGTTAAGGTGGTTCATACAGCCTATCTTGACCTCGCCAAGGCTTTCGACACCATCCCCTATTCTGGAATTGTAGCTAAACTCACTAAACTAGGTATAAATCCCTACGTCAAAAGATGGGTTGCCATCTGGCTCACTGATAGAACCCACGCTGTTAAAGTTGCAGACTCCAAATCTGACCTCAAAGCAGTGACAAGTGGAGTACCACAGGGTTCTGTCCAGGGACCTCTCCTGTTTGGTATCTACTTCTCTGAAGTACAGGCTAACACAGAAGGCCTCTGGCTAATGAAGTTCGCAGATGACTGCCAACTAGGAGCCATAGTCAAGTCCCTAAATGATGTGGACATCCTACAGAAGTACCTCGCTGAGACAGATGCCTGGTATCAGAGCCATGGCCTCAAGCTCAATGCCAAAAAGTGCAATGTCATCCCATTTGGTAAAAACTCTGTACCCATGAAGTACCACATAGGCAGCAATCTACTTAACACTGAATGCGTGATGAGACCTTAGGACCCAGGTGGACAGTAGTCTCTCCTTTGATAGTCACATCGCCACAGTAGTCAGGAAGTCCTTCTACATGACACACCATCATAAAAGGATTCTCATCCAGGAAAAAATAGGTTATTGTTCCCCTCTACTCGACACTCATTAGACCCATTGTAGAGTACAACGCCCCTTTTGGAATGTACCTCACAAGATATCTGCAGCAGCTAGAAAGGCCACAGAAGTACCTCGCAAAGAGGATTACTGGCCTCGAACAAATGCCCTACACTGACCGCCTCAAAAAATTCCAGCTTTACTCTGTAGCATATCGCCTAATCAGAGGTGATCTCTGCCTAACATATAAAGCTATGTCAAACCCAGAGCTGTTGGACATGCTGCACCTAAAGAAATCCCAGTCCCTCCAAGCTACACGCTCTAGGGACCTAAACTTTGTCACCACAATAAACAGGACATGCTGGAGGGATAGATTCCTGTCCCAGAGACTTCCCATACTCTGGAACAGGCTACCCTTCTGTGTCAAGCAAAGTTCTTCATTAACCCTCTTCAAGAAAAATCTTGAGTGTATGGGAAATAGGAAATACACCCCGGGATCACTTCTAAGTCTTTGTTAGACAGTGGCACAGGAAAATAACTTTCTTGTGTGGCGTAAGCCAGGGAACCTTGTTGGCTAGGCTTACGTAGGCCCTTGGGCCGATAGCCTAGTACCTACCTATGAACCTATAATTCTGTCTCATTTGTGTTGTTTCCTTCATGCATTTTTTCCAGCGTGTTCCTCCTTCCCTTTTGAGAGTTTTGTACATTTTCTTTTTTCCTTTGAGTGTTTTTCGTAGGTGTTTATTTCATGGATAGGTATTTTGTTTGTACTTTGAATTATAGTAGTACCTGTTCATAGGATCATATGAAGTAGGCTATTGGCCCCGAGACCCTTACAAGCTTAGCCAAGAATTTAGCCCATGTTCCAACAAGTCAGCACCCTATGCCACTGTCCAGCAGGGACATGGGTGGAATACCAGGGGTGTATTTTCTGTCCCCCATCCAGTTTCCGCATAAAAAGGGTTAATTAGGTACTCTGCTTGATGTGGAGAGCTAGTCTGTTCCACAAAATGGATATTCTCTGGGACACGCACCTGTCCTGTCAACACGTCCTATTGATGTCACAAACCAGGTTGAGGTCGTACGTGCAGGTTACTCAAGTTGAGCTTGACTTGGCGGATATGCAGCAATCCCATCAAGGCGGGGTCTGAGATTGTTTTGTATAACAGAGCGGTCACCTCTGAGGAGTCTGCAGGAGACAGAGTACAGGAACGATCTGTGTAGGATAGATGTTTGAGGCCCTGGATTCTCCTGGTGAGGAACATCTCTTTGTTCTCTAGCTGCTGCATATGCCTTTTGAGGTACATGCTGAAATGGGTATTGTACTTAATGGGTCTTATAAGGGAAGAATACAGGGATGTTATTGACCACCTTTTCCCTGGATGAGGTACCCTTACTAATGAGGTGGGCCATGTAGAAAGCTTTCCATACAACGGAGGCAATATGATGATCAAATGTCGGTTTGCTACCAATCTGGGTGCTCAAGTCCCTTGCGACTGTGTGCTTAGGACCGTATCAATATGATTAATTTGTGGGGACTTCACTCTCCCCAAAGGGGATGATGCATTTTTTGGCATTCACTTTGACGCCACACTTTTGGCACCAGTCATTTGTTTGGTTGACACCCTCTTGGAGGATGTCCACATCACTAATGGAGTTGATGACTGCACCCAGCTTGCAGTTATCTGCAAATTTGGTCAGCCATATCCCGCTATTTTTGGCCTCAGAAAAGTATAACCCAAACAGCAGAGGACCCAAGACCTAATCCCTGGGTTACACTGCACATTACGGGTCTACTGCTTAAACTGGCTTCCCCTGTTTTGACTAGGTGGGTTCTATTAGTGACCCAGTTTGCTACTTATCTGGTAACCTATGGATTGATGCTTAGTTGGGGAAGCTTATCTATTATACCAGAGTGGGGAATAGTATCGAAGGCCTTGGCCGTGTCAAGGTAGGTGGTGTGCACAGTCCTCCCTATGTCCATGGCCTTGGTGATGGTCTCAAGAGGTCGACTAAATTTAACAGGTATGTCCTCCCCTTGACTAAACCAAACTGCATGGTATCTCGTGTCTGCAGTTTGCCAGTGTCTATGTTAATGAGGTCGGTGATGATCTGCTCTGGCCTTGCATATCAGGCTAATTTAAGCTGATGGGTCTATAATTTCCTGGATTGGTGGACGCTCCACTTTCGTTCAAAGGGATGGTGGTGGCTGTCCTCTCCTCCACTGGGATGAAGCCAGTACTCAGGCTTTGGTTGAATAGGTTGCCTAATGGTTCTGCAAGTTCCTGTCTGGGTTCATGTAGGAATCAACCTGGGATGTTTAGTCCCATGGAGCTGTAGTGTTTGCCTTTGAGAGGGCATTGATGACTTGCTCCCTAGAGATAAGGGGCGAGGCCTTCTCCTTATATATAGCTGTATGGAAAGCCTCAAAGGCCAGAGCTGCAATTGCCTGAGGACCTACCTCTGTCCCTGAAGGAGATCTCTGTGCAGATGCGTGTCGACTCCAAAGCTGACCTAGTTTCCGAGAGGTAGAGACAGCTCTGAACATTTGAGCATCACCCCATCTTCTAGAGTTCTGCCACCAATGTTTCATGTCAGAGTTTCACCTGAATCCAAATGCATTGGTGTCGAGAGAGAGCTGCTGCCACTGTAAGTAACAGGCTGTCCGCGTCAACGAAGTAACCTGTGTGGGACAGACTGAGAGACCTAGATGTTCATCGTGTTTCACTGTTGCAGTCATGACTGTAGGGTTCTCCCCTGCCGCGGCAGGCAGCCCCAGGTCGGCCAGAATCCCAAAGTCTGGGTCCGGCGTCGGCTGTTCAACCATGCTCCCTGACGTCACAGCGCCAGGAGTACAAAGCTGACAGCCGACGCCATCTTCTCCAGTCTTTCTTGCCGTGCGGTGATAGCAGTTCGCATTTGCCGGTCGGCGGACTCCTGACCAATTTTACTGATATTCTTCGGTCCGAACACTTTCTTCTCCACTCAAAGCTAAGTACCCTGTTGGGGAAACTTTTTTTCTTGCTCCACTCCGATGTCAGAAAAAGTTAATAATTGTATTTCATGTGGGAAGCAAATACCTCATAAGGATTTTCATTCTTACTGTATTCCTTGCTTGGGCCCTGACCACGACGTAGCTAGTTGTCGGTTTTGTGCTAGATTCAATCAACGTACAATTAAGCGAAGGTACGATTTTGCTTTTCATTACTTCAGTAGGCGCTTTAACTACAAAATGTCGTCTGACACGGTCCGGGCTACCAGAGTTCATAAACGTCGCAAGGATAAAGACAGGCCTCCAAGGTCCAAGTCTGATGATAGTGCACAAGCGGCGCCAGCTTCAGGTTCGGCTGTCGTCAGTGAGGCGCTTTTGCAGCCCCTGTAGTCGGCCATTTTAGAACCGGCCGAAACGGACTTTCATGAGGAGCCAACCAGGCCTTTAAATATTTCTGTTGCAGGACCTTCGGACAATGCTCCTTCGGATGGGTCCGGAGCCGCTGTGCAGGTACCGGCTTCCGAAGGGGTTTTCAGGCCTACTCGGCTACTAATAAAGGCAAAGCCAAAGACACCTTCAAAATCGAAGACTTCTACACAGGCTTCTGAACCGGCTCCCAAGTCACAGAAACAGTTACTCAAGATGGCGGAGGATTTACTTACTATGATTAGGGGTTCTCATCCCCCTCCAGACAAAAGGTCCAGGCAGGATATTTCTTAGGATTCCTCTGATCAGGCTTCTGTTTCCTCAGTTTCTTCTTCTGATCAGGAATATTCTTTCCCTCCTTATGAGGATTCTGATGCTGAAGAATCCATTCCTTCAGCTTCTCCCCCTGAGGATTTCTCTTTTGGGGAAACTTTGCATGAAATGAGGGAACATTTCCAATGGGAAGGACAGGAGTATTCGGAATCCAAGAAAAGGCTGAGGGAATTTCTTCTTCCCCAACATAGAGACCCCTGGCTATTCCTCCTGTTTTGGATATTGTGGATTATGCCTTTTCGGAGGCTAACTTAACCCCTGACTCTTTTCCTCCTGCTCCTGTGAAGCCTGATAGATATTACAGGGTTCCTGATTCCCATCAGTTTTTATACAAGAACCCTTCTGCTGACCCTGAAACCATTTCTCAGGGTCCTAAGGGAGCTAAGGCCGCTTCTGCCAAAAATCCTACTCCTACTGAAAAGGATTCCCGATCCTTAGAAAGATGGGGCAAAAAGGTGTACACTTCTGCTACTTTGTCCATTAGGACTTTAAACTGTCAGTTTCATATGTTTAAATACCAGCAATTTCTATTGTCTGTCTTAAAACAAAAGCTTACTTCCATTTCTGCCTGTGCAGAGGATAAGGAATTACATGACTTACTGCATGCCACTGAACAGGTTGGGAAGCATGGTTTACACCGTGGATTTGATGCCTTGGAGGCTTCTTGTAGGGCTGTGGCCTCTGGCACAGTCATTAGGAGGCATGCATGGCTAAAGGAACAAAATTTACCTGAACAGGTAAAGGCAAAATTATTGGATGCTCCTGTTCAGCCTAATGTTTTGTTTGGATCAAAAGCTGAAGAGGTGATTAAAAAGGTGGAGGATAAGGCAAAATCAATGCAAACAGTTGAAGATTTCTTACAAGTACAGCCTCCTAGATTTAGCAGGAATTGGCCTTCAAAAAATTGGTCCTTTCCCACTTCAGACAGGCCTCAGAGGGGTAGATATTAGATGTTCCAGAGGGAGGCCTCAATCACAAGCTGCTTATAGACCAAGACAGTGGACTGCTTCCACCCCTAGGGGAGGAGAGGACAGGTCACAATCTCAAAGGAAACAAGCTCACTGACTCCCTCTGTGTTGCTACAGAAACCTCCTGGAAGCCCCTCTCGGAGAAAAACTCTTTTTTTTATCAAAATTGGACTCAAATAACTCAAGACAAATGGATTTTGGATGTGGTTTTAAGAGGTTACAAATTCCATTTTCATACCTTGCCAAGGCCAAGCGGATGGCCAGACCTTCCAAAACATCAATGGACGGAGGCCTTAAACCAGGTGGAAGCTCTTTTGGCTATGAATGCCATAGAACTGGTTCCTCTTTCAGAGAGGGGAAAAGGGTTTTATTCCAGGCTCTTTCTAGTCCCAAGGAAGCAAAACTCATGGAGACCCATTCTGGATCGGTCGGTCTTGAACACCTTTCTAGAGATTCCAAAATTCAAGATGCTTACTCTACAGCAGCTACTTCCAATGCTGTCCAAAAATGCATGGATGGTAACTTTGGATTTAAAGGAGGCATATTTACACATTCCCATCAGGCAGGATCACAGAAAATACCTCTGGTTCAAAGCCGGATCGAGGCACTTTCAGTTCTCTGCACTGCCCTTTGGATTATCTACTGCGCCCAGGGTCTTCACCAAATGCTTGGCTCCAGTAGTAGCTTACTGCAGACTCAAGGGAATTCAAATTTACCCTTATCTGGACGATTGTCTAATTCAGGCAGACAGCAAGGATGTCTTACTCCAGCATCTAGAATTTGTACAGAACCTCCTCAAGTTCCTGGGATTCTCTGTAAAGTCAAATTTGACACCATCGCAACAGATAACTTTTCTGGGCGCACTTCTAAACACCACAACCCAGATGGCATTTCTGACATTCGAAAAACAGTTACAGCTGGCTTCAACTTTCAGAACTTTGGCAACTTTAACTCCTCTATCTGCAAGGAAATTCCTGCAGGATTTTGGTTACATGGCCTTCTGCATCCTTCTCGTACCATATGCAAGACTACACATGAGGAAAATACAGTGGTACCTAAAAAGTGTATGGTCTCAGCATTGCCACAGTTTAGACATACTGATCTCCGTTCTTCCTTGCCTTCAAAAGGAATTTCTTTGGTGGTCCAGGGCATGTGCGCTAAACAAAGGGAAGCCCTTCCGTCTGCCTCCTGCCTCTCAGATTCTAACCACGGACGCCTCGGATTATGCTTGGGGAGCCCATTTTCAGGGCAATTGTTTGCAGGGCCTTTGGACAAAGGATCAGAAGCACCTGCATATCAATTTAAAGGAAATGTTAGCCGTTCAGAAAGCTCTATTGGCCTTCGGGAATCTTTTACAACCAGGACAACTGTTAATACGGACAGACAACACCACAGTTATGTGGTACATAAACAAGCAAGGGGGATCTCATTCCTACCCCGTTGCAGACTAGCCATGGATCTATGGGACACAGCTCTATCTTGCAATCGGGATCTTCAGGCTTTGTTTCTAACAGGGAAACAAAACTTCCTGGCAGACAGTCTGAGCAGACATCTTTCGGATCCACACGAGTGGATGCTGGACACCAAAATATTCAAGATGGTAACAGCCGTCTGGGGATGTCCAGGCATAGACCTCTTTGCATCCCATCTCAGTTATCAGCTACAGACTTTTTGCACCAGGATTTTCCACACAGAAGCTTGGAGAGTGGACACCCTGTCATTCAGTTGGAGGAACCTCTCGGGATATGCCTTTCTGCCTCTCCCTCTTCTTCCACGGGTTTTATTGAAGATATAAAACAGGACAAGCCCAAGATGATCATCTTACTGGCTCCAAATTGGCCTCGGCAGTTTTGGTATCCAACTCTAAAAAAAAACCTATGCCTGGAGCCCCCTTGGATTTTACCTCCGTCTCCGAACCTTCTGTCGCAACATCAGGGTCAGGTTCTACACTCATGTCAGAACTCTCGGCCTGGTTAATCCAGGGCCTTTGATTTCTTCTTTACTGCCCAAGCAGGTTGGTTATGGATGTCATTTTAGAAGCCCGACGTCCTAGCACTAGAAAATCTTATGCAGGAAAATGGAAAAGATTTTGTTCCTGGATGCAGGCTCAGGATTCTGATCCTCCTCTTCCCAACATTACTTTAATTTTACTTTACTTGACAGATCTCTTACATAAGGGTCTCTCTTTCTCTTCCATTAAAATACATGCCTCTGCTATTTCTGCTCATTATAATACAGACCCTCCCATCTTTTCCCACCAGTTCATGCGACAGTTTCTCGGAGGAGCTAAGAACTTAAGACCTCCTAGATCTCCTCCTATTCCTGCTTGGGATCTCAACTATGTTTTGGAAAAACTAACCTTGCCTCCTTTTGAGCCTGCTGCTTCTTCTGACATCAAGTTTTTATCTTGGAAGACAGCCATCCTGTTAGCCCTAACCTCTGCCAGGAGGGTTTCGGAGTTAAAAGCTCTAATGGCTGTGGAACCTTATATTATTTTTCATCAAGACAGTATCTTTGAGGACTAATCCTACCTTCATGCCTAAGGTGGTTTCAAAGTGGCTTTAAATCAAACTATTCACTTGCCAAACTTTTTCCCTACTCCTCAAATTAAGGGGAAAGGATCTTACATTCCTTGGATGTACACAGACAGCTACGGTTTTACCTGAACAGAACTAAGGACATCAGAAAATCAGAACAATTGTTTGTTTCTTATGCTTCCAGTTCCCAAGGTAAAGCCATTTCAAAACAGACCATTTCTAAATGGATTGCTTATGGAATCAGATTTTGTTATTCTCACCATGGAAAGCAAATCCCAGGGAGTATGCGGACTCATTCCACCAGAGCTGCTGCCACTTCTGCGGCCTTCCTCAGGGGAGTTCCTACCAAGGATATTTTGGAAGCTGCAACTTGGAGTTCAGTGCATACATTTTCTAAGCACTACAATCTACCTCCCACTCTAAGTCTAGGGCAGGCTTTGCCTCTGCAGTCTTGCAGGGCCTTTTAGCCGCCCCTTCCTCTTTATGACCACCTCCCTTTCTTTCTGCTTTGGGATTCTACCCTGCAGTCATGACTGCAACAGTGAAACACGATGAACATAGTGCAGTTGTGTACACCTACCATAAATGTAGATGTTCGCATGTCTTCACTGTTGCAGTCTGGGTTTCCCTCCCTCCTGTCCCCTCTTATTTTTACTTTTGTGTATTTTCTTTTTTCACCATTCTTCTGAGGTGTATTTGCAAAGGTTATGGGACCTTTTTCATTTTGGGACTCCCGACATCTGGGGCAAGAAAAACTGGAGAAGATGGCGTCTGCTGTCAGCTTTGTACTCCTGGCGCTCTGACGTCAGGGAGCATGGTTGAACAGCCGACGCCAGACCCAGACTTTGGGATTCTGGCCAACCTGGGGCTGCCTGCCGGCAGGGGAGAACCCTACAGTCCTGACTGCAACAGTGAAGACACTCTAACATCTACATTTATGGTAGGTGTACACAACTGTACTTTCCAAGCTAGGGTGGACCCATACTGGAGAAAGAGGAAGGTATGCTGGATCACTGTTCTCTATGACCCCAGCGGACAGTACCGAGAACCCACAAGCTAGGCTTGCATGTTGAGAAACTTCAACAGCCTTTTCAGTGAGGCTTCAGGACAACTGAGAGGACAATGCCACTGGTATCTCCTTTCTTGTAGAACAAGGGAATGTGGCTTTGGGCTCACCAGTTACTGCAAGAACTGGGCCTGACAGCCTATCTTTTCCAACCTCCGAACTGATCTCTGATCCTGTCTGACTGGTCCAGTCAGATCTGGAGAACATTTCCTGGATACTACTCGTGAAGATTTGTCTGTCACTTGTCTGATTTATCTGTCTTTCTTTTTTTCCTTTTTCTCTTTCTGTGTAGTTTGGTCCGAGACTTCGAGGCCAGAAAAATGTCAATAGAAGGTCCTGCAGAAGTAGATGCTCCTAGTCTCTATGGGAGGGAGGGGGGACTTTTAACCATCATTTTCTCTTTGTTTGAAGAGCCCTAGCACTGAATGAAGCCTAAGATGGGAAGTCTGCAAGCCCCCAAGTGGCATACAGAGTAAATGGAGGTCTAGGAGGAGGCAGCTTGTGCCCACATTGACTGCTTTTTTGAAACTTTGAAAGTCCAACATAGACACTCCGCCAAGAATTCAGACTTCCTGATAGCTGCAACATTTACACTAAATACTTTAACAGTCAACATAACAAGCAGTGCTGTAAACCACAGCACTCAAAAGTTAATTAATTACAAAATACAATGGACAACTATACTTTTAATTAATTGGCTATAAATTTAACTAGCGAAATATAGATCTGTGACGATACCCATGAAAAAACTCTCAAAGTAACAGAGGCCTGCCTGTTCTGTGCAGATTCCCTGGTGGCGGTAGTGACCACAGACTCCCTTCTTCAGGGGGAGTGGCATTTTGAATGGAGGATGGTCCAAGGTACATGGACAAAGAGGTCATTCTTCACAGCAGTGTTTTGGAGACTAGTCTTTTTGGATTGCAGGCTTTTCAGGGTCTCCTCCCCAAGAGTGTGATTTCCATACAGACTGGTTATGTGACAGTGGTATGGTACATTAGACAAAGGGAAACCCAGTCTTACTTGCCTATAGGATCATAGGAAGTTACTAGGCTATTGGCCCTGAAGCCCTTGTAAATCTAACCAAGAGTTTAGCCCATGTTTAGACAAGTCAGCACCCAATGCCCCTGTCCAGCAGGGACACAGGTGGAATCCCAGGGGATTCCATTGGCTTCTTTTTAAAGTAGTTTAACCTTGGGTGTAATTTTGCACTGTCTAGACCTCCCTTTACTTTCTTGCTACCCCATGAGAGTAGAGTGAGGGCAGATGATAGAAATCTAGACTACTTGACTGGAGGGTAGTATTGCAACAGACTATACCACCCATCCCCCCCCCCCCCCCGCCACATTACATGGAACTAAACTTTGGTTCTGTCATGATATGGCACCTGACTGTAGCTGTGCTAGTCTTCCGCAGAAGTGGGGGTCTATTTAAAAATCTTACCCATATCGCATATTGGTTCTAAGAACTGAGCCTGTTTTAAAGTGAGGAGACAGAATTTTGTTAATGGTTGGTTAGATGAGATTTTTTTGTCTTTCAGAGTATGTCTGAAAAGTAGCTTGGAGGTATTTCATTGGTTAGATGCTGTCTTGCCATATCCCTTGTTTGTGTCTGTGTGGCCAGACTGTCCCGACTTGTTCCGTCAGTCTAATATCCATAAGTGACTAGACTCTCCTGTGGGCTTTACTCACAGCAGGGCCTTTTCTTAAGTCTGCGTTCTGCATAGCCTTGCCTGTGTTGAGAACATTGGTTTTGGAACACTGAACTGCTCTTGCCCGAACTTTTCAGTTCCATTGTGACAGTACTTGCTCCTTGCTGTTAAATGGGAGTAAGATCTCAGAAAAGGCAGGCAGTGTGCTCCGCATGATTTTTAAATCACTTGCCTCAACCTTTTGACAGCTCCATAAGCCCTCCAATCTCTCCCTTTTGAATATTCACGATCTTTTCACCTATTCTTGTGGAAGAGTTGGTCTTGGGAACTCTTCCCTTTGATCCTTTAAGAGCACTTTTTCCTTTGTCTCTGAAAGTTTTCATTATAGTTGAAGCCTCATCTTTACTGTCCTTTTTGACGAGTTATGTTGATCACTTTTTTTTTTTGTACTTGACTAGGTTTTTTTTTTTTTGTACTCTACTAGGTTACCCATAGAGAGAGGTTGTTTTTATTTCAAGGGTTCAGTCACTTGACTGAAAAATTTTGTTTGACATGTCACATTCTTTGAAGGGCTCTGGACAATTAAAATATAATGTCTGCAGAGGTATGTTGGCGTCTCTGGCTCGTTAGATCTGCTGTGATTAACTGTCCGTATTACCTTGGGCACCAAAGCAGTTGATAAATATTGTTAATAGAACATTTTCTGATAATGCTATGCACTTGTTCTGTTTAGTCTACCTGTAGGACTCTGCATCATTTATTTACAAATGTTTCCCATTCATGTCCACAGAAGGATTGAGGTGCAGGTAAACCACAAGAGTTAGAACAACATTTGTATAATCTTTTAGCTAAGCACATTTCCACTTTTTCTCATCACAAGAAGTTGACGTTTGATCCTTGGACTGGCCCACTCTGAAATTAATTGACTGGATTCTGTAACAAAGTTATTTCCAAGGCTGTAACTGTACCTACCTTGCATTGTTGCTTTCTACCCTGTTAACTGACAGCATTGCCTGAGACCTAGTTAACATTTATCTCTGCATGCCTGAACTTTGCTTCCAGAGTTATAACTTCACATTTACTTCTAATGTACTTTTACGTTTTTTTTAAGTAGGTGGGCGTCGGTCACTGGAGCTTATCAGCATTTTCATAAAGTACTGTAGAACCACTGTAATTTACCAAAGGTGTCATTGTTTAAAAAAAAAAGTGAAATGTACTGATTTTTCCCCCCACTTTTCATAAGCAATTAGTCCTGTGTGTTGTCATTGTAAGTGAATGGGCAGAAGAGCTTTATGGATAAAGGTTACTAAAACTTTAATTCTGCAGTACTGTAGTTTGTGGAAAGAAAAGTCAGGCTTAATATCAAGCAGATTAATGTGGACACATCTGTTAAGACTCTTAAGCTAGAACAACTTTTGGAAATTCAGTACTGCAGGATCCTGTTCACTGTTGTGAACATAAAGATAATTTTTTTTCAACAGTCAAAGTTTGCTCATGTCAGGTTAATGTATTTTTTTTTTATATAGTGTATTTTTGGAAATGTCCTTTTATTCACATTATGCAGTGTTCTGTACAGTTGAGTTTTCTCTTGCTACCCGAACATCTGGCCAGTATATACAAGTTTTCAGTGACTGCATTGTGTGTGGGAAGTCTGACTTGGCTAGCAGAGCATGGGCCATAAAAGTGAAGTCTGCACGCACCAGACTTCAAGACTTCTCTGCCGCCAGTCAAACATCTGGTGTTCTTGCCTTCCCAGCTGTCGGATCTTTGAAAAAACTCAGATAAGTACCTCGTGGGGAACCTTTTGAGTCATTGCATGTTGGTGCTTGTTAGTGTCATCCAGAAAGGGCAAATGTAAATGTCTGTCAGATACCCCACAAAGACGCACATGACCTCTTTCTACTCTGTTTAGAGAAGTCGTACGACTACAAGGCCTTTGTACCAAAGACCTTATGTAGCAGACTTCACACGCGCAACCTTTAACTTGAGAACCAATGTCTGAAACTGCTAGCACTAGGTATGGAGGGACCTTCGGACTTGCTTACTGAACCACTAAAGAAAAAGGCCAAGACCTTGCAACAAAAAGGTAAGGAGTTGCAAGACTTAAATTATCTGTATCTCCAGTTCCCAATTTTCAAAGGAATTGCCCATCCAAAACTCAGGATGCATTCAGGTCCTGCTTCCTCTTCCAGACCAAGAAAAGCTCCCAAGAAACAATCCACTCCTGCCAGGACTACACCATCTACCAGCCTGAGGGCGCCCTTTCAAGACAGGGAATGTAGTCTGTGACTACCTTCCAATCTTGAACCCCCCCCCCCTCCAATCTGTCTCCTCTTAAGACTTTCACAGTCTCCAAGTGTGGGGAGACATCACCTCAGACAAATGGGTACTTTCGGTAATAGAACACGGGTACTTCATGACCTCTTATCATCCCCCCAAAGAGAAGGGGGTATTCCTCAGCCCCCAAAAGAACAGCTTCTCCTCTTACAACCAGTTCTGGACAACCTTATGGCCTAAGGTACTATCCTGCTTGTCCCACAGTCTGCAATGGGAAAAAGCTTTTACTCCAGGATCATCTTAGTGCCAAGAAAAGATGGGCCCTGGAGACCAGTTTTAGATCTCTCCCATCTGAACCTTTTCCTGCATGTCCCCACCTTCAGGATGCTTTCATTACAAACTCTTTTCCTTCTGACCCTAAATTAAGAGTTCATGGCCAGCTTGAACATCAAGGATGCCTACCTACACATCCCCATAAGGCCCAGTTTCAGGAGTTTTCTCCATTTCTCAGTAGCCTTCTTTCATTGTCAGTTCTCACCCTTGCCCTTTGCTCTTGCCACAGCACCCAGAGTCTTCACCAAATGTCTGGTACCAGTGGTTGCATTCTGCAGGACTCAAGGGACCCAAATCTTCCCTTACTTGGACAACGACCTCATCCAGGCAGACTGCAAACAGTCCCTCCGGCTTCAGTTGCAGAAAATCAGTGCCCTTCTCCAGTCCGTAGGGCTTCAAAGTACCCAGAATCCCATCTGGACCCCACCCAGGACATAAGCTTCCTAGAGTGCAGGATTCAGACAGACATGAAAGCCTGCCACAGTACCTACTTTTGGTACTTCAAACCAAGGAAATGACTGCAAGTCTGTACCGTAGGCTCCTGGGCTGCATGACTTCTACTATACCTATGCTGTAGAAAGACTTCACATGAGGAAACTGCAGTGGAACATCGTTATTTTTTTTTTGGACACAGCACTCTCACCCCCTAAAGTACAGGGTGCCCCTCTTACCTTGCGTCAAGCAGGAAATCCATTGGTGGCTGACCCAGGTGAAGCTCAACCCGGGTCTTCCACTCCAACCCCATTTACCAACATAGATAATGTACACAGATGCCGCAGACCTCTGTTGGGGAGCCACACTGGGCTTCCTAAAAGTGCAGGGAGTTTGGCCAGAACCACACAGGAAAAAGTACATTAGTACAAGAAAAATTAGAGCAATACTGCTGGCCTTGAAGGCCTTTCAGCCCAGGCTACAACAGGGACCCCTAAAGCTTTTCACAGACAATACCCTAGTGCTGTGGTATCTCAACAAGCAAGGGAGAAACAAATCTTTCTTACTTAGCAGACTAGCTCTCCTTGTGTGGGAACTGGCCACTAGTCAGGGAGTTGCTCTTCAGGCAGTATACATCCCTTCCCAACAGAACTCTTGGGCCGATTCCCTCCGCAGGTTCATGACCATGTCCCACTGATGGATGCTACACAGGGATGTATTCCAGGACCTTGTCCACTGGTGGGGTACACCTCACATAGACCTGTTTGCCTCCACCGTGAACACACACACCTTTCCTCCTCCTGCACCAGACTGCCAGAATCTCTGGTGATGGCAGCAGGTGCCTCTTCAATCTCCTGGAAGGGGATGTTTCTCTATGCATCCCCCCTTCCTCCTTCAGAAAGTCCTGCTGAATCTTCAGCAGGACAGGCCAAAAATCTTGCTGTTGAGTCCCCATTGGCCAAGGCAACATTGGTTCCCCCTCTTCTTGCAGTTAGCCAAGGATATTAACCACAAGTTACCACTTGGTGGACCTTTTCACACAGGACAAGGGAACCCACATCCACCCACTTTGGCAATCTCTACACTTTACCTTGTGGGTGATGAGATTCTGATCCCTTTCAGACACCTATACAGCGAGAATGTGCTCACTGTCTTTGCAGGAGGCCAGGAAACCTAATACCAGGAGATCTTGTGTATCCAGGTGGAAAAGATTCTCTGTCTTAGAAGGCAGTTGGACCCATTGCAAAGTAAGGTCCCTCTAGTGCTGTCTTACCTGTGTGAACGTCTGCAGACAGGGCTAGCACTCCCCTCCTTTAAGGCCCATTTGTCTTCCATTTCTGCCAGCCTAGCTCTGGACCCTCCCTTAGCTTCCAGACTGCCTGCAAAACTGTTACTTAAGGGGGTACATCACCTCAAACCACCTAGGAAGCCCATTCCACCTCCATGGGACCTGATCTATGTTTTAGAGAAGGTCATGCTTCCCTCCCTTTGAGCCAGCATCCAAAGCTTCCCTAAAACACTGCACATGGATAATTGTTCTGCTGGTGGCCTTGACCTTGGCTAGAGTGAGTTGCAAGATTTTATGGCTTTTCCTCCTTTCCTCATCTTCTACAGAGACTGGGTAATCCTCAGAACCCAACGCATCCTTGATACCAAAGGTGGTCAATGACCTATCCTTAAACCAAGCAGTCCACCCACTTTCTTTCTCAACTGACACGTAGTCTGTGAGAGAGTACTTCATTCCCTTGAGGTGCACAGATGGCTCAGATTCTGTCTGCACAAAAGCAAGCCCATCAGACAGTCTGACCAAGTGTTAGTCTCCTTCCACCCCAGGGCCCTGGGGAAAGCAATAACTAAGCAAACCATTTCAGCCTGGATTTGCAGGGCAATTACACACACAAAACAGGAAACCCTTACGGAGCAGTGTAAAAGCACATTCCGCTAGGGCTATGGCTTCATCTGGAGCCTTCTTCAAATGCCTGGACACTTCCACTTCTCTTGAAGCAGCCACTTGGTCATCTGTGCACACTTTCTCAAAGCATTACATGATAGTCCAGATTTCCAGGTCCAGGGCCGGATTTGCCAGGTCTATCCTCTGTGGATTCCTGGAGAATTCTACTAGGCCACCACCCTCTTCTCACAGTGAGCTTTGGCACTCACCCAACTGTACAGAATACTGTAACATGAATAGAAGGACATAGAAAAGTAGTGTGAAATCTTGCAGTAACTATAGATGTCCTTTTCCATGTTGCAGTATTCCTTCCCTCCCACCCCCTCATATCAGGCATTTCCCTTCTTGGATGGCACAGGACTTGCACTATCTTCTCTGGGACTGGTTCCGACTGGGGTGCTAAGTTTTGAAGTCTGGTGCGCACATATTTCACTTTTATGGCCCACGCTCTGCTACCTGCGTCTGACCTCCCACGCACCATGCAAACGTTTGTATACTGGCTGGACGTTCAGGTAGCAGGAGGAGAAAACCCAACTGTACAGAATATTGCAACATGGAAGAGAAGGACAACTATTGTTATGGTAAGATTTTACACAACTTTTCTTTCTTGCTGTTTACTTTTACAAAGCCTGAAATAATGAAGTAGTCTTAGAAATGCTGTCTAGCATCAATTCTCATCCTTGTTTGTTTTGGGCTTGATTTCATAATTGAATACTTGCCCATTCTGTTAATGCTTTCTACAGGGAGGATTACTCCAGCTAACAAGTAATTATTTTTGATATTTAGTGTGAAATAAAACCAGCAATGTCAAAAGAACAGTATCAGCAGCAGCAACAGCAGTCCGTACGTGGGGGATTTGCAGCAGGAAGGGCACGAGGAAGAGGAACAGGTAACTTATAGGTGCTGTAAGCCAGCAGTTTAGAACTCTAAGTTGCACAAGTATTTCTGCTTTTTCCTGTTGTGGCTTCAGTTATTGGATTTTTAAGTAAATTATTTCAGTTTCCTTTTATTTTGTGTTGATTATTAAAATGCTTCTGTGGCATGTTTAGGCTTTGCTGTAGTCTTTCACCCATTCTGAAATTCTTTATTAGTAGGCCCAACTCCAAGCTGGACCCAAGGATACAACAGCTACTGGAACCCAGGTTATGGCAGTTACGGATACAACAGTCAAAACTATGGAGGATATGGTAGTTTTGATTATACTGGTTATAACAACTACTATGGCTATGGTGACTATAGCAGTAAGTATCTGCATGTTTTTATTTTGCATTTGGAATGTAATGATGCAGTAGACCAGCCTCCAGGTGTTTAATAATGAGTTGTAGCATTATAATTTGCTCCTACATTGTTCTAGTTGGAGTTTGTAGTTCTTTCCTCTGTGAAAGATAATGCTGAATAATGTGCCTCATAAGATGCATGTACATATGGTAAATCTGTCATTGGTGTTCGCTGTTTACAGTTCTGACTCTGAATCACTTGCCGGTGAGTTTGAGTTTTTCTGATGTGTAACTTTTGCTTGCATGTATTTTTTATAAGAGTGTTCAACTGGTCTTCATATGAACTAAGGATCTGTTGAAAATTGGCCAGTCTCTGGTATAAGGCAGTATTCCACATGCTTACTAGACCTTGATGGGAAAGAAACTCCTTGTACATTTAACAGTGCTCACAAATAAAATCACAGATATCCTTCATTTGAAAACACAACCTTGGCACCTCCTGCCTTTCCCAAGATCTGAACCCCCCCCCCCCAAAATCCCACAGAGCCACAAAGAAGAAATTTGAAGTTTTCATCCATTTGCAACTAAATGCTTGTACGGAAGACTTGTCCATTACAGGTGGCTCCAGCTGCCGCCATCAGGGCTTTAGGTTGAAGTAGTTTTTTCTTCCATTGGCAAACCCAGCATTGCACAGGAGCAGGGACCTGTAATCAGTGGAAGTATGTCATTGAATTGATGCAGAGGTTTGGTTTACCTCAGGCTGTAGGTATCTTAGACTTGTGGTTTGCAAAAAATTTAGTAAGGGCCATATGGAAGCTGCAAGAAAAGATGCTGGCAGCCTTCACTCCCAAAAGTAGCTGCAGTAACAGAGGGCTTCCAGACAGCTTCCTTGCTACTTGAACCATCCAGGTTTACATCCTAGACCCACAGTTCATTAGAATCTGTTCCTTCTAATCATTGATGTCCTATTCTCATGTTGCAGTATGCCAAACTTTTGGGGTATTCCTCTCTTGCTACCTGAACGTCCTGCCAGTATACAAAAGTTTCTAGTGACTGCAGGGGAGTATGTGAGACGTCTGAGGTTGGCTAAGGGAACGTGGGTCATAAAAGGGACGTCTGCACATACCAGACCTGAATCGTCAAATGCCAGTCGAACGTCAGCTGTTCCTGTAGTATCAGCCGTCGGATCATCCTTTCAAAGATAAGTACCCCGTTGGGGATGTTTTGTTGTGGATCGCTGCGTGCCTGTTTAGGCTCATGTCATCCAAGAGGGGAAGTGTAGGTGTGGTAGTCAGATCCTCCATAAGGACGCCCACAAGCTATGCCTTTTCTGTTTAGGGTCTGTACATGACCGCAAGTCCTGCTTCATCCATCAGGCCTTCATCCTTAAAACGTTACGCTGCCATCTGCATGCCCTGAACATTTATTTAGAAAATCAGCACCGTAAGCGCTTAGGTTTAGCTATGGAGGGGCTGTTCGGTCTGCCAGTCGAGTCACCTATGAAAAAGGCCAAAGTTGCTAGGCCCACATCTGTTTGCTGCACCTTCTCCACCCAGTGCCCCTCCTGTGGCCGACATTAACCTGGAGGAACATTCGTTTTCTGTTGATGTGGGTACGTCTGGAATCGTTGGGGAAGCCACAGAACCCAGAGCAGAAGATGCATCCTCTGAGGTAATGGAGACGTTGGCTACCAGCAGTGAGGGGGGAACCTCTGCTTGTACCGGCTTCCCAGACAGGTCCTTCCACTATGGCAGATGTTTATGAACCTAGACTTAACTTGGCCCTGGCACTGTGTAGCCCTTCCCTAAAACAAAAAAGAAAACAAAGCATATTTCTTCTCCTGTACAGAGCCAGCCAGACTGCCAAGCATTTTCTCAGAACCTCTTCAATGCTTTTATAGCTCTTGGGCCTGCTGTGCCCTCATCCTCCCCAGTGGCTCTGCAGTAATTAGCCCTAGGCCTCAAGCTCAAGATATTTCTCAACCAAGCTGAGGACTCCTGTCTCCTCCTCAGGGGATTCTCTATCTTATGTCTTCCAGTTACCATCTCCCTTGGTTATGCCTCCCCAGAGGAAAATTCTGCAGAGACACATTCACCAGGTGAGGATCTTACCTTTGGGAAGACCATTTCCGAATTGAGGGAGTTTTTTCAGTGGGATTCCACTGAGATGACAAGCTCAGGAAAGATGCTATGAACTTCTACAAATGGACTCCTGCTCCTTCAGCTATACCGCCAGCTTTTCTGAATGCTTTTAATGCAGCCTCTGTGAGTCCTAACAGGTTCTACCAGATCCCTGAGCGGGCCAAGTTTCTTAAATGCCCTGTAGCAGACCCTGGCACTGTATCAGTTTTGGCTGATAAGCCCTCAGAACTGCTTACATCTAACTTCAGTTCTCCATACAGATAAAGACAGCAAGGCCATTGGAGCGCCTTGGAAAAAAAGGTTTACGCTTCAGCTACCCTGACATTAAGGGCAGTTAAACTGTCAAACTCTTATGTCAAAATATGCCCTAGCACTTTTAGGACAAGCCACTAATCTTCTGACTGAGATCCCAGATTCTCCTGCCAAGACGCAGCTATCCAGCCTTATGTCCTTGTCATTTTGGGTCACTAGGTATTCAATTAGGTGCAGCTACGATGCAGCTGAAGCCTCTGCCAGATCTGCTACATCTGCTTCACTCCTGAAGATATTCCTAGCAAAGGTTACAGCCCTTACCTGATGATGGGGCAAAACTATTGGATGCACCTCTGGATAACTCTGCCCTCTTTGGGGAAAAAAGTGGTTGAGTTGTTCAAACCTCCAATAAGAGAAGGGGATGGAGTACCTCGTATCTGAAGTACTTTGTTTCTCCTATCCCCAAATTCTACAGGAATTAGGCTTCAAAAACTAAATTTATAAAGAAACATTCTCTTCCTCCTCCTCCTTTCCAGAGGCAGAAAGAGCACAAGAGAGCAGCAAACTCCTTCCAGGCCTTCTCAGGCTCCTATCCTGGCCCAGAAGCCTTTTTTTTTTTTTTTTTTTTTTCAGAACAGGGCAGGTAGTCTGTGACTACCTGCCATTACTGAACAAGCCTCTCTATTCCACTCCCCCCTTTCCCTAAGACTCTCTCACGGTCTCCCTGTTTGGAAAAACATTACCGCAGACAGGTGGGCCTTATCCATCATAGAAAAGGGTTATTTCTTGACCTGGATAACATCTGCCTTAAGGGGTATTCCACACCCAACCAGAGTAGCTCCCCCCCCCCCTTTTCATCAGGTCATAGACAGCCTTATTGCCCAAGGAACAATTCATTCTGCCCTTATGACAGAAAAGGGAAAGGGTTTCTATTCCAGACTCTTCCTAGTCCCAAGAAAAGAGGGTCCCTGGGGACCAATCTTAGATTTTCCCACCAACGTTTTCCTGCAAGTAACCCACCTTCAGAATATTACTTTGCAGACCCTGTTCCCCTTGATTTTTACCTCAGGGACTCCTAGTCACCTTGGACATCAAGGATGCCTACATGCACATCCCCGTAAAGCCTAGTTACAGGAAATACCTACGCTTTTCTGTGGGCTCCTCGCAGGACTCAAGGGATTCAGATATTCCCTTACCTGGACAACCTTCTCATCCAGGCAGACTTCAAAATCACTGCTGCAAGCACTGGGTTTTGATATGAACTACCCCAATCCCGACCTCAGTAGGTGGAAAAGTTTAAGGCATTACCTGATCTCTGTCCTTAAAGTCCATCTTGACTGCAAGACAGTACCTCAGACTCCTGGGTAATATGGCATCAACTATTCCCATGTTGCCATTGGCAAGGCCCCAAATGAAAAAGTTAGAATGGTACCTAAGGTCTGTATAGACATAGCACTCTCACCCCCTAGAGTACAAAATCCCCTTCCTACCTCGTCGCAGTTAAGAGTTTCTCTCTTGATTGAGTCAAGTGACCTCCAACCCAGGACTCCCCTTACAGGCTCCCTTGCCAGTTCAGGAGATGTACATGGATGCCTCAGATCTGGGATGGGGTGCAGCCATGGGTTTGCCAGTTCAGGAGATGTACATGGATGCCTCAGATCTGGGATGGGGTGCAGCCATGGGTTCCCAGAGAGTCCAGGGCACTTGGTCAAATTTCATCAGACAAAACATATCAGTATTGGAGCGATGAGAGCAATTCTTTTGGCCCTGAAGGCTTTCCAACACATGCTAAACCAGGGCCCTCTAAAATTGTTCACAGAAAACACTACAGTTCTGTGGTATGTGAACAAGATCTTATTTGCTGTGCAGACTAGGTCTCCAAGTCTGGGAGCTTGTCACTCTGTCAGCAGGGATGGAGCAGAACACACAGGCAGACACCTTGAGCAAGTCCATGTCAGTTTCGCAAATGGATGCTCCACAGGGATGTGTTCTTGGGCGTAATCTGCAAATGGGGTACACCTTGGATCTGTTTGCCTCCCCTCTGAACATACAATTTCCATCATTTTGTACCAGGCTATCCAGTCCCCTGGCAAGGGCAACGGATGCCTCTGCAATCTCTTGGAAGGGGATGGGTTTCTGTATGCATTTCCCCCCTTCCCACTTATTCAGAAAGTCCTACTGCAAATTCAGCAGGACAAACCAAAAATCTTGTTGATGACCCCCTTTTAGCCAAGACAACATTGATTCCCCCTCCTTGTGCATTTAGCCAGGGGCAGTCGCCACAAACTCCCTTAACAAAATGGACCTTCTCACGCAGAACAAAGTATCGCTATTCCATCCCCACCTACAGTCTCTGAACCTTACTGTGTGGGAGATGGAATTTTTATCCCTTACAGACACCTTTACAATGAGGACATGCTCACAGTCCTGCAGGAGGGCAAGAAACCTAACACACTAGGAGATCTTGTTTGTCTAAATGGAAACAAAATCTCCATATAGTGTCTACAAAGACAGCTGGATGCTTTTCAGGGTGACAGTCCCTTAGTACTGTCATACCTGTGTGAGGACTTGCAGATAAGGTTGGCATACTCATCTGTTAAAGCCCACCTTGCTGCTATTTCAGCTGGTCTTCTTCTTGACCCCCCTTTGGCATCTCAATTGCCTGCAAAGTTATTCCTAAAAGGAGTGCTGCATCTCAGGCCCCCCAGGAAACCCATCCCACCCCATGGGACCTGAATTATGTTTTAGAGAAGCCCATGGTAGCCCCTTAAGTTTCAAAGGCCTCTCTAAAACACTGCACTTTGAAAACTGTACTCTAGTAGCCTTGACATCAGCCAGGAAAGTGTCAGAGCTACAGGCTCTCATGGCTATTTCCCCTTTCCCCACCTTCCACAAGGACAGGGTAACTCTTTAAGACCAACCCTTCCTTCATGTCCAGAGTTGTCAATGAGTTATCCTTAAACCAAGCTATTCATCTTCCTACCTTATTTCCTTATTCTCTGAATCTCAGTGGGAAAGTCTTACACTCCCTTGATGTGTACAGACAGTTTAAGTTTTACTTTGATAAGACCAAGTCTATCAAGAAGTCGGACCATTTGTCTGTCCCCTGTCATCCCAGGGCTCTGGGGAAAGCAGTTACAAAGCAGACCATTTCTGCCTGGATTTCCAGGGCAATTTCTTTGTTATACATACAATGGGAAAGCCTTTGGGTCGAATATTAAAACGCACTACACTAGAGCTATGGCTTCTTCTGGAGCTTTCTTTAAAGGGTGGACACTACCTCCGTTTCAGAGGCAGCTACATGGACCTCTATGTCTACATCTTTACCAAACATTTTAGATTGGACCATATTTCCAATTCCAGGGCTGGATGTGCCACGGCAATCCTTAATGGATTCAAAGAAAATAAATCTGATGTCAATCTTCATTCATTCTTGACTGTTGGGTTCGGTTCCGATCCTTGGGACTGACTTGGCCATTATCTCAAGCTCGTGCCAGACAAAAAAAACTCTCAAGCTAAGTCTGCCCATACTTGCCTCTCTTCCCTTTGCCCCAGATCTCGTTTGCCGTGTAGAAAATCAGACTGGTCAGACATGCTCTTGGCTTAAGTACTAAACTTTTTTGCATTCTATAACTATATTTATCATTTTTTGCTAGTTTCCTCTTTTCTCGCTTTCTAAAGTTGTCATTAGTTGTGCGGTAGCTGTGACTGATTTGTATCTACCCTTTTTCTTATCTTTTAGGTATTCTGACTAGCTCCTTCTACCTACTAGTAATTATTTGATGCCATCGCTGGTATCCTTATCCCCCCCCTTATTTTTTTCCTTTTTGTGAGTAATCTCAAGTACCATTTTTTGTTTGTGTCTTGTGAGATACATTCATGTATATGTAAGCTTAAACCCTGTACTCTAGCTCCTGACAATTGTCTCAGACATCTGGAAAAAAGCATTAATTCTCCCGTTACACAAAGGCGGCACCAGCACAGACACCACAAACTTTCAACTCTTAGCTAATGTTAATCGTGTTTCACTGTTGCAGTCATTACATTTGGGTTATCTGCTTGCAGGTAGCCCTCAGTCGGCCTGATTAACAAAGTCTTGGGTCCTGTGTCGGTTGCTGTCCCTTCTTCCATGACATCGGGTATAAAACATGCAGCCGACGCCATTACATCGGTTCTTCTTGCCCCAGATGTCAGGTGCCCCCCCCCAAATGGGAAGCAAATAAATATAAAAGTACAATGATATACCTCCAGCAATAAAGCAAATACACCAAAAAGCTTTTAAGCATAGTAAAGGAAAGTAGAGGTATAACCAAAAGAAGTTGGGGGGCTGGAGCGAGGGGTAACCTACATTTATGGTAAGTGTACACAACTTGTTTTTAGTGTTTCACTGTTGCAGTCATTGCATTTGGGTAGATTCCCAAAGCTATGGTTGGGAGGCGGAATTTAAATAGCATTAGGACCAGCTATAATATCCTGCAAGACTGCAGTGGCAACGTCAGCTCTGGATCTACATTTATGGTAAGTGTACACAACTGTATTTTCTCTCACCCCTCTCTAAAATACTGTAAAAATGTATCCATGCCCAACTCCTCGACCACCTGCTTGAAAATCAAATTCTGTTACCCACTCAGCATGGTTTCAGGCCAGGGCACAGCACCACTACAGCCCTCCTCTCCTTCCTTGATACAGTTAACCGGGAATGGCATTCTGGTAGAATAATCACTTCCCTTTTCCTCGACCTCACCAAAGCTTTCAATACCATTTCCCACACTATCCTCTCTAAATTATCTACCCTCCACATTTCCCCACCTACCCTACAATGCTTCAATAGCTATCTCTCCAATAGGCAGCAATCCACCAAATAGCAACAGTTTTGCTCTCCTTTCCTCATTACTTCCACAGGGGTACCCCAAGGCTCCATACATGGTCCTGTCTTATTTAGCATCTTTATTAACCACTTTAACATCACTCTCCCACAATGCTCAGTAATCCAGTATGCTGATGACTCTACAATAATATGCATTGCAAATTCCAGCTTTGAACTCCTGCAGGTCACCCAGAATGCCCTCACCCCTATAGAATCTTGGATGCTTAACAGTCATCTTGCCCTAAATCCAAAAACAACTAAACTAGTAATTTTTACCCCTAAGAAAAGCCCATGATAATACCACTATAGAAGTCCCACACACTAAATTACTAGCCATTATTATAGATGAAAAACTAAACTTTGACCTACACATAAACAGTAACATCAAAAAACACACCAAAAGCTTGATATGCTTTACAGGCGCCGACACTTTCTTAGCCTTTCTACTAGACAAACACTTGCAACTACATTTTTATTACCCTCTCTCCTTTTTGTGCCCCTCTCCTCACTACTATCCAAAATTCTACAAAATCCAAACGATGTGTTAGAACAGAATAGCCAAATTAGCCACAAAGGCCAAATTCTCATCCCACCACAGTATCTCACCGAAACAATTAGGTGGTAGGAACTCCCCCACCATCTCTTACTCACCCAGCTAACTACAGTACACAAAATAGTCTGCATACCCACAGACTGTCCTGCT
This sequence comes from Protopterus annectens, assembly GCF_019279795.1. Classification (NCBI taxonomy): domain Eukaryota; kingdom Metazoa; phylum Chordata; order Ceratodontiformes; family Protopteridae; genus Protopterus; species Protopterus annectens. The sequence goes on from NC_056728.1 coordinate 930,327,719, forward strand.
CTGTCAACTCCACTTGCCAAATACCAACCCAGCAGGCTACATGGATCTGAAAAATCATCTACTTCTAAAAGTAAAAAAGCCCACCTTACTGGGCCTGTCAACTGCTCTGCTCTACTCCTTCACAGTCGCCAAACTATGGAACTCTCTTCCTCCTCCTGTAAGAAACACGGGCAGCACCACCACTTTCAAACAAACACTGAAAAATCATCTCAACTCTTCCTGGCTATGTACCTGCTCTTTAACCTAACCTGTTCCTTCACATTGTATTATAACTAAATTCCTATGCTTTTTATTACTAGTGACAGATGATACTTTCTTCATATTTATTATTTTTTTTCTTTCATCACTTGTTGATACTAGCACAATAATGCTGATTAATTTATCTCTGTTTTTACCACTCTGAATTCATCTGGCAGCCAACTAAATTCCTGCTTTTATCTATATATTCTGTATATGTTACTGTAATCAAACCAACTTAATTCCTGACTTGTCTATATATTCTGTATATATTACTGTAACCACTATTTGTAACACTGTTTCTACTTCACTACTAATTAATGTGTAATTTTTTTTTCTGCTTCTCTGTTTTTGTTAGCTTTTCTCCCCAGGCCTCCACCGAAAATGGGCTTTTAGGCCCAGTGGACTTTCCTGGTAAAGAAATGCAGTATATCTATATATCTATATATCTATATATATCTATATATATCTATATATATATATATATATCTATATATATCTATCTATATATCTATATATATCTATCTATATCTATATATATCTATATATATATCTATATATATATCTATATATATATCTATATATATCTATATATATATATCTATATATATCTATATATATATCTATATATATAATATGCACATATATAATAGGGTCTATATCGGTTCACCGAAACGGTTAAAGTTCGAAGACTTAGAACAGCAATTTTCTTTCACAGGGGAAAAAAAATCTATGTTCCAAGACACACACACACACACCAGAAAACAGCAGCAACACACACACACACACACACACACACACCAAAAAAAAAAGTAATCCACGCACACTTATCTAACTCTACACTAAACTGTACATACATTATCCACTTAACTTAACCCAAACCCCAAGGTCCATCACTATCGCACACTCACCCGTGCCCTAACGTCCACGCAATCGCACACTTAACTGAACCCGACCCATAACTTCCAACCACGCAAACGGCCCACCAAATTATTTCCCTGGGAAAGCAGTACTCCGCGGCTTCACGATAAGTGTTAGAACTTAACAGTTCGAACATCTGGTATTCGAACGTCAGCCGTTTCGATGGACTGATATAGACCCTATATAATCTATATGTAAGCTGCTATGGTGTAGCGGTAGCACTGTCTCCTCACAGCAAGAGATTCTCCCGTTCAGTTGTCTGCTGGAGCGCTTTCAGTGTGGAGTCTGCATGTCCTCCACACGGTAGAGTGGCATTCGAAAGACGTACGTGAATGGGCATGCCTTCGTTGAAAGTTGGGAGTCGGGCTGGCACCTCGGCACCCTAAAAAAAAAAATATATAGATATATATATAGATATATATATATATAGATATATATATAGATATATATATATAGATATATATATAGAATGCTGCCTATATATATATATATGGAATAGATATATATATATAGATATATATATATAGATATATATATATAGATATATATATATAGAATATATATATATATATATATATAGATATATATATCTATCTATAGATATATATATAGATATATATATAGTTATATATATAGATATATATATGTTGTTAATGTCTTCGCCACAGCAGCAGAACTCCGAACCGCTAATGATTGGTAGTTGATTTTCACATGCTGAGTTACCAGCCCTGATGCACAACCTTCAGCTAAGGAATACAGCCCATTCACGCTTGTGTCTCCCGCACGCGGAAGGCGGCTCTAGCTGAGAATTGAACCTGTGAGGTGACAACACTATCGCAGCACCACCACCGTGTGTGTGTGTATATCTGTCTCATATGTATGTATATATATATATATATATATATATT